>NW_019268543.1:1048813-1087204 GCF_002738365.1 Cucurbita moschata
CAAAAAAAAAAAAAAAAAAAAAAAACCCATGAAAGCGTTTTTTACCAATTATTGTCAGCTACTTTTTCTGGGTTTGTTCTTTCGCCTTCCTCTGCTTCTCGGACCATCTCCTGATTGGGATTCTTCATGATCGCGTTCTTGTTTCGAAGCCGGTGGTGGCTCATCATCCACGGTGGTTTTGGCTTTCTTCTCCGGTGGTGTATCTGAAACGACCTCAGGCCGCGGCGGCAGTTCCTTGTTGTCCTGTTGGTTCTGTGGTTCATCGAGGACCTTACGTGGTCGGCCTCTCTTTCTGGGCGGTATCGATTGGGCAGCGGCGTCATCGGGTGATTTGGAGGCGGAGGTTTGAGGTATGGCGGCTGTAATCTCCTTGGTCTTCTGGGGTTTCTTCTTTCCCATCAGAGAACACCCAGAGAAGGGAAGCGTGGTTCAATACAGAATCAGAGGGGAGGCATGAGGGCACATGGGAGTTGGGTTGAAGAGCGTGAAGAAGGGGATAATAGATTAGGGGGAGGAAAGTAGGAGCCGCCAAAAACGTCAAATCTTTGTATCCAATCCACTACAAGTTTTGATTATGGCTTCTCCAATCAGCCCTACAAAACCACAACAGACAATGAGTTGAAATGGGAAGTTTTTGTAAACCCACACCCATTATGGACTCACCGGAATTTCAATCCATTTCATTCCTTACTCTTTACGGAAAATACACTTTTTTTTTTTTTTTTTTTTCTTTTCCTCTCTATAATTCAAAACCTTAACATTTTTTATTTTTATTACTTCCCATAAATATTTGTGTTTCGAGTTTATAAATTTCTATATTTTATATTTTACACGTTAGTTTCTATTAATACTTAAATTTTGTAGTTTTTAGAGTTAATTAATTTAAACTCTCCTAACCAAAAAACGAGAATAAAACTCAAAATTTAGGAGTAGAAATATAACATTTATAAAATTTGGTTTATAACAACTCTAGGCAATTTCAAATTTTTTTTTTTTTGAAATTGATATGTATTTATCATTTTAAAAGAGCAACATTAAAATAAATATTTAAATTATAAATTTAACCCACAATCTTATCTTATCAAGTTTTGTTTTTATTTGATCTCCACTTCAATCCGTACTCACCGATTCTGATTTAGTCATTAATCAGTTGATGAACCAGACCGACCGGTAAAGCAACAATCGATGACCCGACTCACTCAAAGAATGGATGAGAAGCATAAAATTCCTATAGATCGTTTTATTTTTCAGCAGGAATCGAACGAGTTTTATGTCTAATTAGTTTTCAAGCTTTCAAAACTACAATTATCCTTCAACTTTAATTTTTTTTTAAAATTCCCAAATAATAGAACAAACTATGTTCTATTTTATTTAGCTTAAACCCACCAGCAGTAAAACTCTGGTCAGTTTCACAGATGACCAAAGAAATTTACCTGGCGACAAATGACCAGCAGATGAGGATCTTGTCTATCCACCATTTACCCCCACGCTTGTTTACCGAAAGCTCCAGAAGAATCTGTACTACACATCATTCTTTAATGCAAGAAGATACACTTCAGAGTTCAACATTCATCAACAATTCAAACCTAAACATCCTGGAACTAAATTTCAAGTTCTGAAAGTAACCTTATAGGGTACTTTTTCAGCGAGTTGCACTCAAACTCACAAGCTTGGCTTTGGAACAATCCTATAACAGGTATCTATCTGTTTCAACTTTTACAGCAGGGAAAATATCCACAAGCCCAGATGTATATCATGAAAAACTTCTAAAGCTACTACTACTACTAACACAGATCTTGATTATCCACAGGCACAACCCCAGATGTATATCAAGTAAATAATGAAGGTAAGACAGATTGATTTTTCAGGACTTGATCTATGAATCTGAAGGTTGGATCCAGTAAATATTGAAGGTTCAATTATTGTTGAGTGTGCAAGTAGGTAAATGGGCAACATGGCAGGATCCATTGCTATCCTAACGTACCATATCTACCGATGGGTCCTGGCCATGGTGCCCGACTGGTTGAAATAATGTTACTCCTCTGCTGCTAAATCCAAAAAAGGTAGACAGGCTTTAACTGGATGGTGACATGACTCTGGAGAGATGCTTAATGTTAACAGTTAGTGTTAGACATATTCACGTACCTCTACGGTGTATCTAATTCTCCAAGGACAATGGTTAGGACGGATCCCCTATAAGTGTTTCCATTTATGAATAAATCACAAGTACGCATAAATACACCAAAAACTGCAATTGTATCTAATAATCATCTTTGTTCAAGAAAACCAGAAAAAATGTAAAAGAAGACATTGCCTTACTTCTCAGCTAACTTTACATTCTTTCTTAACCTAGAACACTCCTCAAAAACACTTTTAGTCCATGAAAGTAATAATTTAGTGGTTGAGCTTTACTTTGTAATGATTTAATCATATATTTTAAATTTTGTAGCAATTTAACCCATCAACTACAGTATACAACAACTTAGTCCTTGTATTTTAAATTTTGTTATAATTTGGTCTCCATCATGAAAACATTGTTAAGATTCAATAAGATTCTTACATTAGTAAATTTAAGTTGTTATGTAATAAAATTGACACTTAATTTTGACAAAAAAAATTCATGATATGGATTAAACTGTTGCAATTTTTAAAATAAAATGTAACTAAATTGTTACATACTAAAGTTTATCTTTTAACCTAGAAATTTCGTTACCAAGCGAGCTCTATATCTTCTATAATTAGAAAAGTAGAACGAGTTTAAACATGTATACGGGCATAAATGCCACGCAAGGCGCTTTCTAAAAATAAGTAATGCCAACCTAGGCTGTTTCACAGAAGAGAATAATATAAACTACAAAAGTCCTCAAAGAAAATCGATAAGACCGTTAAACAAAACTGACCCGGACATTCAAAACTATCAGGATGTGGGTTTTGGTCTATGATGTCGCTCCTTCCGGTATCGAGATTGAACAGGATCAAATCCACCTTCGTCAGCACCATATACAGCCCACGATGGTGTTGGAGCCATGTAGTCCTTGCTATCAAAAGGTTTTCCAGAGGCCACCTGAAAATTTTAGAGAAGGATAAAAGTTAAAGGAAGGGGGTTGAACATCATAGGTTTCATGGCAAATTAGTTGTCATCAATACAAACCAGGGCATGGAATTTCTCATAATCTATCCAAGTGAACCACTGCCCATCGATTCTAAATTTGTCAGTTTTGGCCAAGAGAACGCAACATGAGTGCACATGCTCACAAGCAACTTCATACTCCCCTTGACTTTTTGCAGCTAAAGCCTCAGAAAAAGACTTTACATCAGAATGCCAAGGAACGTTCTCCATTGTCAACTTTGATGTATTAGATCTACATTAGAACATTAGACTCGTTATCCTCCCACAATTTTCAAATCAATATCCTCCCCACCTAATGCAAAATAAATAGAACAGAAACTCACGATCCACAATATGTGACGCCTTTGATTTCTACAAAATCAGGTTTACCAAGACTAAAAAGATTCGAATAGGCATCAATATCTTCTGTGTTCCACCCTTTTACCAATGTCAATCGATAAACTGTTCGCTGTTGCTTGTCATTTAGAGCTTTCAAGGAATCCTGCGATATTATGGAAAGTAATAAATCAGTAATTCAAAGAATATTTCGTTTCGTCCACAAATTTTTTTGCACCATGATTAAGTATACATACTAATCAAAGAACTTAAGTTCTGATGGGATAACAAGTTGAAATCAATCAAAGTCTCATTTCCCCAAAGTACAAATCATGCAAGTCTCATCTAGCCTTTTTTTTTTTTTTTTTTTTTGACAATGTACACTAGATAGCAGAATGTCTGTCGGGATTCTTATAATAGATGAGAACGAAACTGACAGTCTTTTACAAAGAAGAATAGCAAACTACTTAGTAGATAACGACAACAAAGCAACAACATACAAAGCTGAACAACATTTCATCAACAAAAAAGATTCAACAATGACGTGATGCAGTCCTGTGCATTGCCTCCTTTGTAGCTTTTCTAAATATTTATTAATGTTCAACATTATGACTTAAGAGAAAATTTTATTGATAAAATAATTCTTAATAAGTTGCATAACAACACTTAGCCTCTGATGTGCCTTTTAAAATAATACTACGTACAAATACTAACAATGTAATCAACTTGTAACAAGGTCGGGTTCTTTGGCAGAGCGGCTGGCTCTTTTTGTTGTTTTGCAGTTTATCTAGTTGGAAAGGAATAAAAGAGTATTCCTAGAAAGAGATAGCTCTTGGATAGGTGTGGAATCTAGTGGTTCTTCTCTTTAGGCTCTTAATTGAAATTAATTTTGTAAATATTTGTTGTTTTAGGTTTAGGCTTCTCTTTAGGCTCTTAATTCAAAATTATTTCATAATTCTTTCTTTTTTAGGTTACTGGAAGGATGGTGTTCTTTCTTATACGTGTTTCTGAGTATTGTTTCCCCTCCCCCCTCTTTTGATCGAGCTCTTTGTTCTTTTCATGTGTCTTTTCCTTGTTTGTTGTTCTTTCACACAAGTTGATTTTCTATCAATGATTTATATATATATATATATATAAAAGCAATCAAATTCACCAAACACCTCACAAGTTGCAAATCATCCAAAGTAATTGAGTAAATATCAAATGAAATGAAATTCTCTCACAATCCATCACTTTAATTGCTCATAAAGTAATTGAGTAAATATCAAATGAAATGAAATTCTCTCACAATCCATCACTTTAATTGCTATATATATATATATATATAAAAGCAATCAAATTCACCAAACACCTCACAAGTTGCAAATCATCCAAAGTAATTGAGTAAATATCAAATGAAATGAAATTCTCTCACAATCCATCACTTTAATTGCTGATAAAGTAATTGAGTAAATATCAAATGAAATGAAATTCTCTCACAATCCATCACTTTAATTGCTATATATATATATATATATAAAAGCAATCAAATTCACCAAACACCTCACAAGTTGCAAATCATCCAAAGTAATTGAGTAAATATCAAATGAAATGAAATTCTCTCACAATCCATCACTTTAATTGCTCATCCAAAGTAATTGAGTAAATATCAAATGAAATGAAATTCTCTCACAATCCATCACTTTAATTGCTGATAAAATAACCATAGGAAGAAAGTTAATAGGAGACTATGGTTTTTAAATACACAAGATAAGTTCATTGGGGATGGATACTAGATGGCAGAGCGTTTCTATGAAAGCACATCTGATAGCGAGCACCAATTAATGAAAATTACTAAAATATCGGCTCTGTTCATCATGAAATGCTTCCTTCAAGGTAGGAATGCCTTTTAGAAGGGTTTTTCTCCCTTTTAGGTGAGTGAGGCACATTTGTTGTTTAATTTTACTTTGGCAGGCAAACTGAGATTGTAGAAAAATGTATTTGACTATTGAGCACCCAGTGTGGGCAAGAAGAGATTGGCGATTGGCTAAGTGGGAACAGTTTAAGTTAACATTGTTTATTTTAACATCCCCATAAAATTTACTTTTCTCATAAATTCCAATGCAGTCTAGCTCAGGAGACAGGCCTGGAAACAGGTGAGGGTAGGAGGAAACTTACAATGAATCGCTCCCAAAAGTCCCCAAAAAGTGGTCTATCAATTGCCTTCAAGCTATCCTTCGTCGCAGCATCTACACTTACATACAACTGCATGCATCATTGAAATCAGCTAGGTAATCTAGTTATCAAAGAGCATAAGCCTGACATTTGATGTTATTTAGAAAAGAAAATTTGTAAAGCATGCAAACCTGGGTGACCGGCTTCAACGATTTTATTTTATCAGGAAACTGAGCATTTGTAACTAAGAAAGTTGAAATCCGCCTTCGGTGCAATTCATCAACAAGTGTATTAATCTCTGGGTACATAATAGGTTCACCAACAAGAGATAAGGCACAATGTCTTGGAGACAAGCCTTCTTCCAATTTCTCCTGCGTAACACCTGCGGGAAGACATCACTCATCAACAAGATTGATATGCGTTAATGACTCTGTAACCACATCATCACTGAAATCCCAACTACCAACGAAAGAAAATTTGCTTTTACTTTTTAGCATTGTACATGAACTGTTATTTTATGTTATGAGTGTATCTGATTACTAAAATTAGCTTTACACTTGTTTAAGTAAAGGAGCAAGCCGTTGGTCATTGTCTTTCAAATTCGTTGACATGAACTTCAACAATTTAAAAAAAAAAGAGAGAGAGAGAGTTTACGTGAACATAAACTCATTGATTACATTTCATGGATTACTGCCAAAAAAATACTTAAAATTTTGCAAATAAAAGGGAATTTTAAAAATAACTCACTTCAAGCATCCTCACAAGATTCTCAATGATAGGTAATATAAAATAAAATATCGCAACTTTATATTCTCAAGCAGCCAAATTTTCAGGAATCTTAGATTATATATTACTTGAACTTCCTTAAAAAATCTCTATAACTCCCAAAGGGGGATTCAACTGTATAAAATGCCGTTACTTTGCGGTCTACTACTCTTGATATCTATTTAGCCATAAAACTCATGCAATGCCAGCGCATTTCTTTGACAGTTTTAAAAGAAATAACAAACATTAACAATATTGATGATTTACAAAAAAAAAAATCAGATTCTACAACCATCAAATCACAGGAGCAATTAAGTCTATCCAAGAAAGGTCAATCTTCATGAAAATATTACTCACACCAGTGCAGTAGAACAGGAGCACTAACCTGGAACACCTTTCATTTGCTTGATCATTTTTTTGTGTAAGTCGATTGCTGAATTCACAATATCCAATGGATCATCCATCTCCCACTGCCAACTCTTTCCTACTGGATTTGTGTGATGCCTCCAGCAGAAAACACATTTGTTGGCACAAGCCAAACTCGGAGTTGCCTCCATGCATCTGTTCTCAAAATTGAACAGTTAATCCAAGCAACAGCACTAATCAATAGATAGTTTCTACCAGTCTATAAAAAAAAATTAAGAGATTAGGAAAAGCCTTGTTGTGTGGAAGGAAAGTGAGGAGTCAACTTTAAATTCAAGTTCCCAGATGAAGAAGGATTCATAATGCAAGTTGATAAATCAAAGAAAATTCTCTCTCAATATACATTTTGCATCAGCATAACAACATAAAAAGGATGTACTGAGAAAATATGAGAAAGCATGAAACTTTCTGCTTATGTTATGGAAATTGAAGATATCAGTCACGTAGGCAAAACAGTAAGGATTCCAAAAATAAAATCAGTAGCAGCTGGATGTAAAATTTGGCCGAGCAAAGAATATCACACAAAAGTTTCTCTGATGCCACCAAAAACACTCTAGTAACCTTCAGTGATTTGAAGGCGACTGCCACCAAATTCTTATTTTTTCATTCACCTAGCAGTCTTCAATCATATTCTATCATCCAACCTCCTAAGAATAGAAATCATTCATTTACCAAAGTACAGAGGCATACATCTTAATTCTGAGAGTTCTATGCCATTGCCATTAAATGTATCAAAACATCAAATATTATAATGACCGTGAAAAGGAAAGAAGACTCGCTGTGGTCAAGCAAAATAGAATGTATGGGACATTACCGATGACTTTCTATGCCATAAAACGAATGCTTATAGCAACCTCCTCGTCCTCGAAGCTGAGACTTTGTCCATCTACATATTTTCACACCACTGTGTGAGCCAATAATTTTATACCCCTGCATAAGAAAAACCATTTCAAGAGCCAATCAGACAACAAATGGAAAAGAAGTGAGGCTTCAACTAAGACCGTTGCAAAAGATAAACTATCAAGTCATTCCAGATTTGTATTGATTCACAAGGCACCCAGAAATTGCCTAGAAAACAAGCAGTAATTCCGACAATTTGGGGGTGGACCGGAAAACACAAATTTGGAATCTATGATTAAAGGTAATGTCTGCCGAAAGCTTTCTTCATCATCTCATCATGAGAAATAAAATGCAGATAAACAGCCGAAGAAATTACCTGCTTTTCTAAGCTCGCTCTAATCACCGGGGTGACCATAACTTTTTTCCCATTCAATTTCCCATTAGTTTCGACTACATTGGTAGACTTTCTCGAAGGACCCTTCCCAGCAATATCCTCAAGATCAACGATGTCCTCCTCCCCAGGGTCGGCATCTTCGTCATCCTCCTCGACACTTTCAGCATCAAAGTCCTCATCAATCCCAGAATATAAATCCGCACCAGTGCCAACCGCATCAACCTTCAAAACCTTCAGCAATTGCCGACTCCAATCATCAAAACACTTATCTATATCACCTCCATCAACGTCTCCCTCACCAACCGCTAATATCTCCTTCGCACCCAATGCCTTCATCCGCTTGGAAAAATCCCTTGCAACCGCATTGAATGTCTCTCCATAAGCCCGACTACCAACGCCAAATACAGCAAATTTACACTGAGAAAGCAACAACGAACCAACTCTGAAATCCTCCGCGCTCTCAGAAAGCCAACTGGCGAGGAATTTAGCATGAGGAGGCGGTCCTCCATCTTCCCAGGTGGAAGCAACGAACAAAACTAAAGTCTCCTTAAAAAGATCTTCAGGCTCAAAATCCTTGGGATCGACAATATCAAACGCCAACTCATTTGAATTCAAAACGTTAAGCAGACGATGCGCTAGGGCCTTTGAGGTACCAGTTTGGGAAATGAAGAAAAGTTTGGGTCTGCGAGAACAACCCGTAGGGTTTAAGGAGAGTTTAAGCTTTCTGAGACGGCGGGACTTGTAGAAGCAATACAAAGTGGAGGCAGAGAGAAGAGCCAGAAGGGCGAGCTTTGCGGAGCGCGAAGACAAGGACATGGCGAGAAGAGAAGTTCGTCGATTGGCCCTAATCGGCTGTTAGGTTAATCGAGCGTAAACTGAAAGCGAAGATCCTTTGCATCGTTTTTGTTGCGACTCTCAAAGAATATTGGAATCTGGAGAAGAAGGAGAAGAAGCCGAGACAGTTTTTGGGGCCATAACTTTGCAGGTTGCCTCGCCGGAGCCTCCAGGTCCGATCGGCCTCCAATTGTGGACCGAATTGCCCGGAGCCCAATCCCAAATGTAAGCCCTAGGCCCATTTCTTTTAAAACGACTCCATAGCGAAAAATAAAAATAATTCTTTTTTACTAAATCTTTTCCCATTTCATATTTTATTTTAAAATTATCATTCCATTATCATTATCATTATTTGTTATTTAATGGGTAAATCTATGAATTTTAAAAATTTTAAAAACGTTGGGATTAAATTTGTAATTTTAGAAGAAATATATGTGGAGGGGTAAGATTAATTAGATACCTATAATATAAAATTAATGAACGACATAAATACATACATATACATATATATACTTCAATCTTCTGTGTTTTGTTGCAATCATTTTAATTTTAGACCCTTCAATCTGCATACACCAAAGAGAGAGCATCAACCATAAGCAAATATTGAAAGTTTAGATATTAAATATTAAATAAATAAAAAATGTAAGTTAAAATTACTAAAATAAAAAATGTAATATTCAACCAAAATTTAGAATTTAAATTTGACACTTATTTTAATATGTTTTATTGTCACGTCTAACGTATAGAAAAATTCACAGGATATTGTTTTAAAATATGATTTATAAAGGACAAACACACTTAATTTTAGAATCATTGTGATTGAATCATCGAAAAAAAGCTACCTTTATTGTTATAGACGGTAACTATTAGATTATAATTTTGCGATCTAATCTAATCTAATCTAGAAACAATGTCCTTCATATTTAAATGGGTATCACTACTCTTGATCGATAGTGACATATTTTTTTACTGGCTTAATATTAACTCTATAATAATACCATATATTTCATCTCTCATCTACCTCGTGTATAATCATATATATCCAAACAACATACTAAGCTAACGTTATACGGTACATTTTGTGGGTGTGATTAAAAAATTTAAACTACTAAAAATGCACCTTTTTAAATAACTACACCGAGTTATTTCAAATTTTAGACTAAAAAAATGAAGAATCAAATAAAAATGATTAATTCAGAGCGAAATTGCCTTTCTTATTTGTTATTGTTTTGAAGGTGTGGAGTAATTGGGCAAAGGAACTCTGCCGGTCTCAATATTGTGGACGTCCTCCACCAGCATCTCGTAGTGCCTCTTCACTTCCTCCGCCGTCTTCCCTCCGACGGAACTTGCCAGCTTCTGCCACCGGTCCGGCGAGTCCTTGTCGTACACCGTCAGAGCATTTTCGAACACCTTGTTTTGCTTTGAACTCCAGCTTGAAGAAGACGACGAAGAAGAAGATGTCATTTTAATAAATAATTAATTTTCTTACCTTCAAATACATCTCCCCGTCGCTTCTCTATTTATAGACAAAAAAAAATAATTATATATATATATTTATTTATTTTTTGAAATGACGTAAAGTTATTCTTAAAAATCTATTATTTTCTTCCATTCTTTTTCATTGCCAACTTGTCTCTTAGTCAAAATTTATGGTCACCCACGTACCATATAATTTATTTATTTATTTATTATGAAATGAATTATTGTATTTAGATTTAAATAATTATTAATTAGAGCCTAGGTTTTTTTTTCTTATTTTTAATACATCTAATTAAATTCAACATTCAATGTAATCACAGTCTTAATTCATTTAAAGTTAAGAAAATAGTTTTTAAAATATAATTAAATAATTATTTTTTGAAATTCTAATATTCTCATGCCTTTATGGGATTTTTTTTTTGTAATTTTGAAAAATCTAGAAAACAATGGACAAATTGTTTTAATGAAAAAACTATAGATTATGAGAGTAATAATTAAAATTATATTTTAGTATTAAATATAAATAAATATTTTGGGGGAATTCTCTAATTTTCCAAAGTTGGAGGAGTAAAAGTGAAGATGGAATTTAAAAGGGGATCGCAAAAAAAAAAAGAAAAAAAAAAAGGATTTTGTGTATTTCGGAATCCTTATCCTCCACGTTCGTTGGGACCAGAATTTCTCCTCTTTAATTTCCATTTCTTTTCCAAAATCATTTTCGGCTCTATTTTGACAGCCATTATTTTAAAACCTTTTTTTTTTATGCAAAATAAAAAATTAACTTTTCTATTAATATTTTCAAAAATGTATTTTTTTAACCATAGACAAAATATAGAGAGAAAAAAAAACTTTGTTGTTAATTTTATTTCTTTACTATTTACTCGTATTTTATTTTCAATTTTATGAAAATTAAAATCTTACTAAATTAAAAATCTTGTAAAAAAAAAAAAGAATAATAATGTATTTAGAATAACTTTAAAAAATTTAATAATTTAAATCGGCAATGAATTGATTATAAATAGAAAATCTTCAAAATCCTTAACATGAAAGAAAATATATTTATAATTAATAGGTTTAGTACAACTAAATTTTTTTTGTTATTTAAAGTTTTTTTTATTATTTTTTATGATTGAAATGTGCATTTAAAATATTTATTTATTTTGTATTTTAAATGGCAAGTTGTAAATGTGGGTCAATCTAATCTCATCTCATCTCATCTCATCCTTTTGGCTATGGGGTTGAAGATGCAATACTTTTTTCAATTGGTTCCTTCCTTTTTGTGGAAGCAAAACTCAAATCCATGCTAATATTCTCTATTTTAATTCGTTTAAATGCTTTTATTTTTTATTTTTAAAAAAAATTTATTTTCACCCAGAATCTCTATCATCTTTTCTCGAGAAAGATATCTCTCACTTATAATATATTATATCATGTTTGACAACAAATTTTCACGACACTCTCAATTTCAAAAAATTAACAACGAATTTGATGCATTTATTTGTTTTAATATATTGTTAATATTTTATTTATCAATATGTTGATACAATATCAAAACTATATCCTATAGTTTCGATGACATTTTGAAATATAATCTTCAAGTTGGCTTGATTCCATACCAAAAAGATATATATAGATGAATAGATATATGAAAAATCTTTATTATCCCTTATAAAATAAAAATGTTTTATCTAAAATCATAATAGGTATTATTTAAATAAATTTAATTTTTTAAAAAATAAATTATTTTTCAGTCTATACATCATTAAACATTATTTAATTTAAAGAAGGATCTCGCAGATTTTGATTCATACATAAGTTAAGTCTTAAATAATTTTACTAAAATTCATAAATTAAAATAAAACTCTAGCTAAGGTTGTTTTTCTTTCAATTTTTCTCAATTGTGTGTGTGTATATATATATATATATATTTTTTTTTTTTTTTAATTTATTTATTAGTAAATTATATTAAAATTATTTTACCTCAGTTATTCATTTTATAAGTAAAAAAAAAAAAAAAAGAATGGCAATAAATTTTTATTTGTAATAGAAAATTTAGAACAAAAATGAACAATTACCAAATAATTACTTTTATGAATGTAAAGGAAATTACAAATACAAATTTTTTCTGAAAGAAAGCAAGTGCGACTATGTACATACACTGCTAACAAATCAGTGGGGGAAGGAAGCCCAATTCCCACTCTTCTCTTTAGAGGAATTTATGAACACACACACAAGGTTTTTATTATCACAAACAGATGATCCCAAATTCATGGGGCATAAAATCTTCACTCGGCCTGTAGTATTTATCTGGGGAGTATAAGCTCAAGTTCGTCACTTGGCTGCTGTAAAGGCATGCAAATCTTTCTACTTGATGAGCAAATCTCGAGTTTTGATATCCAGTTTTCATCAGCTGTCCCCAAACTCCATGGAACTGCCATTTATTTCAAGAGAATGAACCTTTTTCTTTAAGTTTCTTGCAAATTTTGAACCATAATACCTGTAATACCTGTCGGTGACATTCCCGGAGCGCGTCTTGATGACTCAGCCGCACTCGTTCACGTTCACCCTGTAAAACAAAACCAGTGAAGCTTCATTTTCATGTAGAATGATGATGATAATATTTCGTATTCATTTTAATATCACTCGTTCGTGTTCGCGTTGAATTATGATGATTATGAGCATCACCTCTAGCTGATGTAGTTCACCAGATAATCTGTCCTTCTCATCAGCCTCAACGTCTTCAAACCTATACCAAGAATTATTACTTTTGTCTCAGTGAAACCGACATCGCTGTTCTTAACGTGTCGACAAAAGACGGAGAGAGACTGGAATAGAACAAATTAAGGAAAAAGTCCAGAAAGAGTACGTACTTGAGAGACCACTTCAAATGATGTATTTTGTCTTCAATAACGTTCCGCTCGTTTCTTAGTTCCTGAAGTTCCTGCACAATGTTCACTTTAACATTACATCAAGGGATTCATGAGTTGATCAGATATATAATCTTGCATAGTTTGAGAAAGAACGAAGTCGAAAACCTTGCGGGTCTTCCTCAACTCCCATAAGAGCTCGACCTCCCTTTCGAGCTCTGGAACGACAAGCATAGTCCTCCATCCTGCCAAATCGCCGAGCAATAAATGACAGATGATTATAATAGAATACTCACAAGGGAATGACAAACGAGGGAAAAACGTGGCGTATACCGAGAGCCTTTTTGCTTCGTAATATATCTCCATAGATGTGATCTCCAACATAGAGAACCTTAAAAGAATAGAAAAGGGGGCACAAATTAGAGGTGAAGTACCAAGATTAAGAATACAAATGCGATAAAACGAAATAGTGATGTTTGAAAACCGTCGAAAATCGACTTATTATGCAAACTATTCACTATTTTTATTCTTTGTTCCTATTTTTATTCCAAGCCCTCTACTAGATAAAATAAGAGTTCACCTGTGAGCTTGATTCAATGGACAGAAGTTTATGCAGATGCCTGACATTGCCTCCCTGACAGAATGAATGTTAAAGGCAATCTAAGTATCATATTGGAAGGATAAGGATTCAACTTAACAGAAGATTTCAGCCCAAACCTGAAAAACTCGACAGGATTTAGCTAACTTCGTCGGTGACAATGCTAGGGATGCACCTCCCACCTTCATCGATGAATTAAGGTCAACTTAAAGCCATAAACAAAATGCATTTGATGGTACCGTAGCATGCTTTACACAGCTAACCTGGGGCATGGGCGAGCCATTATCAGTATTAAGTAGCATTCCTGACTTTGCATCGACCTCAAATAGATTAGCACGGTTATCGTCATGGAAAAAGCCTGGTTTAGCACTGTTTTTACAGATAATGTTATAACAAAAACCATGAAACAGAAAACAACAATGAACAAGCTTCAAGGAAAAACATGTCAAGATTCGAATTCCAATGAGTTTGAATCGAACTAGTTAACCTGCCAGTGATAACAACATCGAAATACTGAAGCCAATCAAAATTCAACTTCTGATCACCATCTGGTACAGAAGAATTACAAAGGAAGTTCATCACAACGTTTGTATAGTCCCATAAGCTGCAATCAGTGTTGATCATCACATAAGCCCATAGGAACCATATATGCCCTGACAAAAGTAATATTTATGAAGCTAATATACCTGTTTGTCACCAAGAAAGTAGAGCGGCCCGAATCTCTGAGCATTTTAAGCATGGGCAAAATCGACGTATCCACGTTGATATACCTAAGAAGGCAATGCCCAAAGTGGGGGAAGAAAAGAAGTCAGTTCAAGATTTACAAGAAGCAAATCAGCATTACAGATACCAAGTCAATCTGCAAAACCAATTATTTAATCACTAAAGAACATCTCGCTACGAGATTTAACCTTTCCATCCTCACCTTTCGGGATCTTTTGCGACCATTTGCTTTAAGGTTCCATCGCGGTGACACAAATCTACTGCAGCTCTTACATCTTTATATATTCGAGCATAACTGGAAGAACAAAATGAGAAACAATATAGAGCAACTAAACAGATCAAAATCAAGATAATACCACAAGACACATTTCTCTTCAAGTCCGATGATAATTTAATTGGTTGTAACAAAATGCATAACAGGTCTCTCATATAGTAAAGAATTCATTGAATTCACCAAATACAATCTACCTACTCGATATCTTCTGGAACTTTGTCTGGATTATTATCCTTGAAGTCGACAAGTTGAGCGAACAAGTAGGCTTCAGCTAGTGAAAAAAGGGTATCAACGAGAGCATAGTCAGGTTCATCGAAAGAATCCCGTACTAGAGTGTTTCCATAGGTCTCGACCTTATCATCCTTGGACAACTCTTTGAAACCATGGTAGGCCACTTTGACATACTTGTGCCTGTCCATCTGTACACAGACATTACGTCAATCATTCGAGTCGTTACAAGTCAATTGAAATTATGTGCATAAGAAAATAAAATTAAGTTAAGGAGAAATTAATGGGAAAAGATAAAAGAGTAGAGTTACCTTCAATATATTGCCTCTCTTTTTATCAAGAACCAAACCTCTGACCATGTATTTCCAATCAAACGACCAACTCAGCAACTGTACACGGTCAAACATTCTTAATCAACGAACAAATAACGCTACATCTCTTCTTCTTCGTTTTTTTTTTTTATTGTATTAAAGTAAAGATGTAAACTTAGCATTCAAGATTTATTATCCTTAATAAAAAGGGTTTTAACAAAATATAGAAAAGAACAAACCTCTTCAGAATATCCCAAATCATAAACCAGTTTTCTTATTGTGCCTGCATATGCGAGGGACTCAAAAGTTTCTGCCTTGTATTGAGCCAACGTGTAATCCATGTCAAACCCAACGGCAACAATGTTCTTCATATTCAAAGATCTATTGCAAAAAATCTGCTTTCCAATGTCAATTTTGCACTCTACTGATGATGACCATATGCGCGGGTCATCCTCGACATGGTTAACATCAAAAGAATGTGTTCTCTTGTCCATCATGACAGTCCCAAGGTTCTCACCCATGGCATCAATAGAACGCAACCAATTTAATCCTGCCATGGTACCGAGACAAACCCATCAATGAACTCAAAGACGAACATTCAATACCACTCTCTCGTTCCATATAAATTTATAACACTTGCCCTTGAAATAACAATAATACCACTTCCCAAGCACAAATATTATCTGGTTATTGGAGGAAAGGTCAAATTCTACTGTTAGTGGAAACGTTTGCTATCTACTTAGTTGCTTATCTATGAACACAAATGTGAGCTCCCAATTTCCTCCCTCTACAATTGATCGCCATCTCTAATGGCATTTAGAAGGAATTGTTGCACAGAAAAAAAAAAAAAAAAAAAAAACAGAGAAGCAGAAGGTTCAACAACACAAGAATTAAGTGTGCTTCAGCAATTCACGCCTAAAGGAAGCAAGATGATCGTGTTCTCGATGCCATTTCTAAGGGAGAGGTAAACACATTCTAAAAAAAATTCAGAAGTTGAAATAACAAACCTTCTGATAAACCAAGCCAAACCCAAATCCAATCCACACCAAAAATCCAACTCTTTCAAACAAAAAGGAAAGAACCCTTTTAGGGTCTTTAAATATCTCACTCAAGGACACAATTCTTCAATGACAAAATCTTCAAATTTTGCCCCAATAAACAGGAAAACACGTACAAATAAGCATACAATCTTGATACATACATAAACAAAAACAAATAGACAGGAACACCGGGACATACATGTGAGAGGAAAAGGCAAATTGAGCAACGAACCCGAATCAGAATCGAGCTAAATCCTCAAAAGGTACACTAAAACGTTAATTACAACCGAGCAACGTATGGAAATGAAGGTTGAGAAGATAGAACAGGGAACGCAGAAATTATTAAAGGGGGAGTTAATAACACGTTTGAATTGACCCTATTTTGGTAGAGTTGTAAATGCACCACAGACGTCAAACCCAACATTAAATATAGGAAAGAAAAGAAGAAGAAAAAGAAGACGAACCTAAGGTATGAATCCCTTTGGGTTTGCGGATAAAGCAATTGGGATTTCCGAGAAAATTTGAGGAGGAAAAAGGGTATGCGAAGTCGAGCGAGAACAAGGAGAGGCAAAGAGAAACCTGTCTCCTGGGAATTCGCATAGTGGGAATTTAAATAGGCATTTAAGGGGAGGGAGAGTTAAAAATGAAGGGAGAAAAATATAGAAAAAGGAGAAGAGAGAATCAGATTCCGAAATGGACGCGACAGATGTTGGATTAGGAGCTGTCGCATTGGGAAATTGAAGCAGAGGGGAGAGAAGGAGAAAGAGAAAGAAAGAGAACAAATCTAAATTCCCAAAACAAATGAAGAGTAGAGGAGATTGAATTCGAACCCAGAATCATAGTTATCACACATAATTTGGGAAAATGGAATCGTAACCCTAATTTTCGATTCCCTATCCACCGGAAATTGGGCGGAGGCCTCGTGGTTTGATCTCTCGTTCCGGTTGCTGAATCTGAATCATCTTCGAACACGGATTGTTTGCACCACGTGGAAAACGCTTATAAGAGAGAGATTGTGGTTCACGATTACTGCTGGATGGGACGGCGGCGATCAGTTTCGCCGATGAACAATAGAAGGCGAAGATTCAACCTCCATTTATTATTATTTTTTTTTAATTTATTTATTTTCCCCTCTTTTCCTCGCCTTCGCAACGGGAAACTGTCCATTGCAGAAATCTGGCGGGTAAATTTCTTTTATTTTCTTTTATTTTCTTTCTCTCCAACCGTCTTCCTTTTTTCTTTAACAATTTTAAGTCAAATTTCAAGGCTTAATTTAATTTATAAATATTTTTTCACTCTCTATTTAAATTTAGTTTTAATTCATTCTCTCATTTAAATTTATTTATTTATTTCAATATTCACTTATTCTCGAATATTTTTTTATATATTAGAAGATAAGGATACATTCGAAGTATATTAAAATGAATCTACGACTTTTATTTTAAATCATTCCAATTAAAAATATTTTATGCTCGTTTATACCAACTCAAATTCCTATTCTTTTAATTTTATTCTTCAGTATAAAAAATTTACACGAGTATTCTTGTAATTATAACATCATTTTATATTTTTATAATAAAATTTTCGTGGAAATATATGAACCAAAAAATACATAGTGATCGTTTCCTAATTTGGTACTTAATTTTTTTTTTTTAAGAATACTTCTCTAAAATAATTAGACCCACCCTAACACGGTGGGACGGCGAGCAGAGGAAAGATTCCCACCTTCCAAATTAAAATAACCAAAATAAATAAATAAATAAACAAATAAATGCTGCGATTTCAAGAACCTAAGTTATATTAATAAACTATACACGTTTTTCGTTTATACTTTAAAATAATAAAAATATTATATCATAATATTCCAAAATAAGATATATTTATTCCAAAAGGAAAGGAATATTATTAAATTAATTCTACGATCATTACATTTACAATTAAACGAGTATGTATTTTATAATTCTATATAATTTATATTTTTTAAGCTAAATATTTTTATTTTTAATTTTATCATATAAAAAAATACAATCTTATAAAAAACAAATTCTGCCCATTATATTCTTTAATTTTTTATAATTTTGGTAGGTAACAAAATTATAATCTCTAAGAATATGAATATTTTGAAAATGAAAAGTGATGTGTTGACTAATTATTTCAATAGTCAATTTTATTTAAAAAAATTATTGGTTCGTATTTAATTGTAATTAAGATCAATATTCGGAAAGTATAAAATTTCGAATTTTCTTCTATTATTATTATTTTTTTTTTTTGTAAAATGACCATTATATTCTTTCTTTCGTTTATTTGTCTTCATTTATAGGTTCCTTAGTTTTATTTTTAAAGTTTATGCATATCTTCAACATATTTTCATTTTTTTTTATTTAAAATTAAACTAAAAAAATCTTTTTTTTTACTAAACTAAAATGCTATTTTTTTATTTTTTAAGTCCTATCTTTTCATCTTTTATAATTTTAATCAATTTTCAGAATTAAATACAAAAATTAAACTAAAAAATCTTCGACATATTTAGAAACGTGTTATTTAAAATTGATTAAAAAAAAGTTAATTTTAAATATTTTGACTTTAAAAATGTTATTTAAATAAGTTCATTTTCAATATAACAATAATAAAATAAAAAATAATCGTTTTGTTAATAAACTTTTATTATATATCATAGTGATCACTGTAAAACAATTATGTAAAAAAACTAAAGCTAATTTGTATTATTTTATCATTTTTATTAATAATAATTTACTTTTAATTTTATATTTTAAAAACAAACATGTGGTAATAATATATTTTTAAATTAAAAAATAAGTACAGTAACTAATCAACTATTCGAAATATCTATATTCATTTCAGCTTATTCTAAGTTATTTAGATATATATTAAATATGTTCGAGATACGTCTATTTAGAGCATATAATGCACATGTGCGATCTAGACTAATAAAAAAAATCAAACTAGATCTACTATTTTTAGGTCTATATTTTAATTTTAAAACTACAATAGTTGGTTGTGAAATTTAAATAAAATATGAACACGTGAGTTATTTTATTTATATTATTTTAACTAATAATATATTTTGATTATAAGAGTGACCATTTTAATAATCTACCATGTCATAAAAATGTAATTTATTTATATGTAAATTTGATAATATTCTCCTACAATACTACCCACAAGTATCGCCCTTTTCAATAAAAATATATTAATATTTTAATGCACAACCAAATACAGTTGTAATTAGATTTTTTATTCTCAACTCAAATATATACCATATTTAATATTTTATTATAAGGAGATATTTACCCTATCATTCTTTTAATTTTTTAGTATCTTTATATTCTTGTAATTTATTTGATTATAAATAGAGAACTTTCATCGATCATTTACATAAGAGTGGATTAAGCAAACATTCATTAGACTTATCATAATGTATAAATTTTATATTATTGTTATTATTATTTTGAAATAAAATTGATTAGAAGTAGTGTTAAACTTTTATTTAAAAGAAAAAAAAAAAGGAAAAAAATGGCTGAAATTGGGTGAAAATAAAAAATATCTTTTTAAGATACGTTATCTACTCTATAATAGTTTTTAAAATAGATTCTCTTAGAATCAGATTCTTCTTCCAGTTTATCTATTTAGTATATTTCTTTGAATTCAATTCCTCAATTAATTAGTAGTTTTTTTAAAGTACATTAATAAAATTTATGCTCAATAATTTATAAACGAATAAAGGGTAATAAGTAAAATAATTATTTATTTATTAACCTAAGTTTAATGAGAGATGTCGCACGATTTTGTAGGGACCTATTTTGGATGAACGGATCATCTCTAAAATGGGGGTGGGAGTGAGAAGAATTTTTCCTCATTGAGCCCAACATCAGGGACTCATCCTCATCCCCATCGAGCCCAAGATCGGGGATTGTATTCCTCATCCCTATCTCCATCTCCATCGAGCCCAAGATTAATAATTTTTTTTTTAATATTTTACATGTTCTTACGATTATATTTTCATGATTTTCTACAAATACCCATCATTGTCTTAATCTATTATATTTTATTTTGGCCGATAAATTTAGTTTATGAAACATCATGAGCTCTCGGGCTTGTTATAAATATTTTTATTTATATATTATAATTGTTCAGAGTGAAAGTTCTTATTTCAAACATAATATTATAACAAAAAAAAAAGTTGTGAGACTCGAAGCAATAGTTATAGCAATTCAAATATCTAATAAATAATATATTTTATTGGAACGTTCCAAAGAAAAAGTAAAGACTCAGCTATACAGATTATGAATATAAAAATGAATAATACTATGATATGAAACAAAATGGTGAATTTACGTGTAATTAAATTACACAAAATAAAATAATAAAATCAAATAAAATTAAAAATTCCCTCAGAGATGTCAAGCTTAACGAGGGCGAAACAGAGACTGTGATCGTTAACTATAAAAGCATTATTGTTTGATCGGAAACTCCAGAGTTGGATGTAATCGCCACTTTCCAATGAGTTTTGTTCGGCGAATGAATTCCATCGAGACGCCAAGCAGTAGTTATGGCCGCTCCCAATCTTCCACAATTTCAAGCCAATTACGCTCTCTCTCAACGCCGCATCGATTATCGCCACCTGCATTCCGATCCTCCTCCTCCTCCTCCGATCAACCTCTTCTTGCATCATCAACTCCGCCTCCTCCTCCGTCGCGAAATCGTTCATCAGCTTCTTCGTCGGAATCAACAACCGGCCATGGTTCTTATTCCGATCACTTTCTTGCAATTGCTTCTGCGTCACTAATTGTACGTCGGTGCCTCCCATTGCTTCAATCCTCTGTCGCAGCGCCGCCGGCATCTCCACCGTACTCGAAAACACCATCTCTCTTCGCCTCTTCCTCCTCGGCTCATCATCACAATCTCTGTTCTTCCTCTTGTTCGTATCAAGACCGAACGATGAGATCAGATCCAAAGTCTTGGAAACGACGCCGCTTTGAGCCATCGTTGTTGTTCTTGAGAGACGAAGGCAGCGATGAAATCCAAATCCAAGTCTGGGATCCATTAAATACACAACTCCTTGGTTGTTCTTTCATCTTCCTAATCCTAAACACTTCTTGAAAATATCTTATCTATTTCCAAATTCCGCTTCTTAATCGGAAATGGAATCCAAAGATTGCGTTTTAAATCCTCTGTTTCCTTCAAATGGCGGGAAATACGGGTAAATTTTATAAACCGCCTTATTACAAGAATATTTTATAATTTTATCTTTTTTAAAAATATTTATTATTGCGGGCTATGTTATATTTGAATTTTTTTTTGTAATATTTTAAAGTTTATACATAATTACATTTAATTATCTTTATGTAAATCCCTATTTATTATGAATTAAAGCTTTATCCTAACTTTAAATTTTAAATTTCATTAAATTATATTAAAAAAATAAATATTGTAATTTTATCGAAGATCAATTTTCACTCATTCTTTCTAGTGTATAATTTTTTTAAATTCATTAATTTCAATAAAATAAAATTGGGTAGAAAAACAAATTCAATCGAAAGCAAAAAATAATTTTGCTAAAAATAATGTTATTTTCTTTACATTTTATAAATTATATATATATATTTTTAAAAAATAATATTTGGAGCGATAATTTGTTAATGGTTAAAATTGCAAAAAGTAATTAAACTTCATAAATTTAAGGTTAAGATTTAAATTTTTCTTCAATTTTTAATCTAACTATTAGGAAATTAAAATAAAATAATAAAAATATAAAATTTTAAAAATTATGATGAAATAAAAACTAAATTAAAGAAATGACTTTATAGGAAACTTTTAAAAATATAAAAACTAAAACCAAAATTATCAGTTCATTGCATAATGAGGACAAAAAGGATATTTTTCAAGGAAAAAAAAAATTGGTTCAGTTCAATAATCATAATTCATTACTCGGAAGCATCGCCGTTCTCCGACCATGACAACGATCGGATTCCGCCTTATCTCGGTTCCATCCGCCGTCTCACCACTCTCTCTACTTTCTCATGAACCGAGGGATGATCAAAGCCAAGCGCTACGCCATAACCTTCCGGTTACAACATCTCGCCGAGGTCTCACTATGCTCTCATTTCTCTCTGCGATGCCGTCTCTGTTTCTACCTGCTCCCGCCACTGCTTTCGATATCGGCATTTGTAAGCACAGAACGCAACGTTGTTTCATTAATTGCTTTGTTTTTCTTGTGTTTATTTTTTCTTCCTGGAGCCCTAGTTTTATCGGTTTGCCTGCAGCAGGACCAAAGGATTGGCTGAGGGAGCAGAAGAAGAAGGCCTCCAGGTTCCTCTTGGCTCCAATTGAGGCCTCCAGAGACAGCCTTCACGCAGTTTACCTTATGCTTTGTAAGTCTTTTTCACCGTCTCTTGTTTATCCTTTATCTCTTTGTTTCGGTATTTGCTTACATCGTCTCCGCTTGCAGCCAATGGTTCCGATTACTCAAACAAGGATATGGAGGACGTTCAAAGAATGCTGAAGTCTGCTGCAAGGGATTGCGTTTTGAAGGACAGGAATTCGTTCGTTCAATTCCAAGCGAGCACTGGAGTCGAGGTTCGATCTCCTAACGTTGCTTATGTTTCTCTCTGTATTCGTTTTGAATTCATTGCGTTTGTGAACCAGGATTTATCCAAATATAAAGTACAATTCAAATTATTATTTTAGCATCCTATGTCGCTACTCATAGAATTTGTTGAAGTATAAACTTAATTCACATCGAACAAGGTTAGATATGTTGAAATTTTCTTCCTATATCTTAGCTTGAACGATCTTTGGTCTCGATTTTTTTAATTCTGCAGGTCTGTACATTTCAATTGATTGTGAAAAATGCCGCCTCCTTGCTTGGAAACGAAGATCCTATAAAACTAGAAGCTGAAAGTCGATTAAAAGATCTAGTAAGGTAACCTCCATTTCATTTGCTGGTGCCTGTTATATTATTTCTTCAACTGGATAATGCTTTGATTTTGATAAGTAATCCGTACTTCTTTGGTCGTTTAGTTTTATAAGATAAGCTGCTTTACTTTTATCTGTATAGAGGACGGAACGAATAAAGATTAAATTCGTAAGGGCTCAGATAAAAAAAGTTCCAACAAAGTTGCAGAGCTGTATTATATCTTCTCTTTCAATAATCTAACAGTTATTAGTTTTGTTTCTACTGGTTGTCAATTGTAATCTTTTCTCGCACTTCTGATGCAGCTCGTTCACTTCTCTTAATAGTCTTGCATATGAGACTGATATTCAAGTCAATTCCAACAGGTACGTCCTCATTTGAAGGCTCAAATAAAGTTTATCTTGACAATTACTTGTCTCATCTCAAATCAGGATTTTAATAGAGAAATACAATTACTTAATAATTAGATTATCCAAAATGTCAGATTTCCTTCCACATACTTTATGTGGCTGCTGGCCGCGTGATCCTTTTTTCCAATCTAGGCAGTTGAGTTAGTAGGTTGGCCATTTGCTTTATTACATGACTTGCATAAATCTCAAGACTAATGTGGATTGGTAGAGACGTGAAACTAGATATAGATTCTGTGGGAATTTGTACTTTGGGAGTGCATAATTGACACTCAACACTAGATCTTCCTAGAGGGTAGCAATGCTGTAAGATTGAAGAATCCATGGCACTGATGGAAATGTAGTTTGGTTTCAAGGCCAGTACAGCCGTGGAACTCAGATACAATATTCTCTTGACTTTAACTAAGTGAAGCTCATTCACACTGCTTTATATATTTCATGTTGTCGGGCTCTTTTCCTGTGAATTTAGGCACAAAAAGTTTTGGTAACCTAAACCTCTTTCCTTGTATACTTATTTTCTTTCTTTCTTCCCCTTCTTTTTTCTTTTTATTGCAGACAAAAAGTACTGGATGCAGTAAATGATACCATAGATTCCCTCGACAAATTCGAGAAGGGTATTAAGGATTGTCTTGAAACTTAAGTCCCGTGATTTTGTTTTGTAATTAGATTTTCTTATGTTAAGTCCAAACAAACAACAATTAAATGAAGCCAAAAGCAAAGTTTTTAAGCTCATTCTCTAGCTTCTTTAGTGCTAAATCTAGTGCTTGAAAGTTGAATGCATATGTACCCACCCTATCATATATGTGCTTATGTGTGCGTGTATGTGCATGTTCATATTTAGTTTGGTGGAATTATTATATATCTTGAAAATCTGGGAGTGTAATACGCTATCAAGATATTTATAAGTAAATCCATTCGTTTTGACAGTCATATGTTATCATTATTATACTAACAAAGACAGACATTTCATGTGCTCTCAGAACACCATTTCTCTCTGTTAGCAAGTGATAGTAGCTAACTTTCATCTATTGGGCAGTCCTTGCGATTCTTTTGATGCTTTCAACGTTATCATTTCTTCCTACAGAACCATGGTATATACAAAATTAATATCCAACTCTTAGAGTTTATAACCATTGAAAATCAGGGATAAAATAACTATTTGCCGATGATTTTGCCATTTGGTGATGTAAAAATTTTCACTTGTGGCAAATGATTGAGTTGTTACAAGAGATTCCAGTTAATTATTATAAGTTCAGTTTCCTAGGCTCTTTTCATTGGCATAGTAGACTATTTCGGGAAAGATGTTTGCATAGGTGATTTCTTTTCACATGCATAAGTCTGAACGTTATAGTGGAATGCTTGTAATCTACTTCTTTCAGAATGCACAATTTAGGTTCAAGTTTGTTCTAATTGCATAGTTTACACATGACATACTCGAATTCCACATGTATAGCTACACCTCTGATATGGTATGGTGTAGAAACCTTGGGCAGTATAATACGACATGCTCTCCTTGGAATAGTTGTAATAGGTAGCAGGTAGATATGACGTCTGACATTCATCCAACCTACTCACTCAGAGATTTTCTTACTTGTGGGTTGTCTTTATGGGACGGTTGTAGCTGAGGTGAGCCAGAAGCCTGTACCAAGTACAAGCGGCAGCAAGGTTTTCCATCATCAGGGTGAGTCTGCAATGACCTAGGTAGACTGCGGATTTTATTGAAGAGATTTAATGGATCGTGCATAAGCCCAAAGTGTGCATCCATATCTCCAATCTGTGATAGTGTAGTGTTGGAAAATCCAAGGGACGGAAGTAGATGATCAGGCCAATCGCAGTAGAAATGGAAGACAGAATTTGAAAGAGTGGTTGATGGCTTGTTCATAAAATCTGCTAAGAGGACTGTGTGGGTTATGGTGCATTGGTCAGCTATTGTCTCCAACACTTGCAGCGCCTGGGAATGGGTAAGATAGTAGAGTAATCCTTCTAGAACCCACACTGTATTCTTCTCTGATGCAAAACCAGCTGTTTTAAGCTTTTCAAGCCAGTCATTACTTCTGATATCAGCTGCTACTCTGTTTAACGATTTTGCTTTTTGTTGATGATGATGCCCGTTTGGAGGTTCTATTGCAGCCTTTAGAAGAGTGGCTTTCGCTTGCAACAACTCAGAGAAATCAACTTCAAAAACGTCACTTTCCTTCAAGCAACTTAATCTGTAAGCCCTCGTATCCATTCCTACATTATAAATGCGATCTCTATTATTTGAACTACAAACAGAACTTCAATTGTAGTCTAATATATACTTCCTCCCTTAAAACTCAAATATTTCAGATGCAGCTGCAAATAATTCTCTTTGACTAAGCATACAGTTCCCATTTTGGTAGTTTTGATGGCCTCATTTTTAGTCACTAAATAGGTTGCCGTGGTTATCTATCATTAACTAGCGTTTTAGCCTGCCCTCTCCCCCACTGCAACCCCACCAAAGACGAAAGAGGAAAAAAGAGATAGAGAACGACAAGAAAAATAAAAAGGACTACGCACTTTTCTTAGATATCATTGTGTGAGATTCTAATTTCACTACTTCCCTTATTTTTCAGTTCTAAAATGCCTAGTGCCAACCCTGATTAGGACTCGTTTTGTTTGAAAAGAAAAACAGGGTCGTTATTTGTGCTGTTGGCTATGGCTATCTTCTACTGCTATGGTTGGGACCCTCTTAATGCAGTATGAAGTTTAACTAATTGCAGCTTCTGGGAGTTGAACCAACCTGCACCAAGGAGAACGACCTGTGAATCTCTGCCACTGATGGATGTCAGAGCACCTTCAATTTTTGAATCAAACCAGAGAGTGCGAACAGCAAGAATCACTCCAGAAATCTCTCTTGCATTGTTGCTTCGATCTTTCTTTATTTTCTCATAAAGGTTTCTTAGGCATGCTTCTCCAGCCAGTAACTCTGCCAGTGGATCATGGATCATGTGCTTCCAAAGCGCTCTTCCTGCTGCCATTTGACATGCCGAGCGTTGGAGGTAATCCCATTCAGCCTCAATTCTGGCATGGATTTCACGTACACTGTCTACCAATAACAAATCTGGAAGCTTTAGCTCAGACCATCCTGGGTTGTCTGGCCAACCATTCTCTTTATCAGTCATGCTTCGATTATAAAACGGGCTGTTAGAATTGATAAGAAATAGGGAAGTAGATAATGCGTTCTGTTTTTGTAGGAACAAGGTGTGCGCAAGGAAAAAGAGCAGGATTTTATGGAATGGGATAAGGAAAGAGAGCCACAACAACCAATGCTTAAAAAAAAAGCTCAATTTAATGATAAGGGAGAGTGAGTATATAAGTTCCACGAGTGCGTTAAATCTCGTATTTTTGCTCTCTCTCTCTCTCTATTGTGGATTCTTTTGTGCTGTCTTTCATCAGAAGAGAAGAGGAAGAGGGCTCCACTGAAAAAGACGCGCGATCACATTTGAGTGGCTCATAGCTCGGATATTGAAATTGCCATACTACTTCAGTAATACCAGGTACCTTTGTTTTTATTCATTTACATGGCAAATGTTTTTCTGATTCTGATTCTTCTGCACGTGGCCGTTAATTCTCCATTCCTTTAAGGCCTGTTTGGCTCTCAGAGAGAGATATTTTTCCGTAGTTCTGGCTGAAGGCAAGGTATTGATTGGTTAGTTATTGGGCCATCCTATTTGGGGCGAAGGGATATTGGATATCGCTTAAGATCTTACCTCTCTAGTTTGTATTCGAAGTTGGATAATTAAAACTTTTCAAGTGGAGTATACAAATTTGAATCTCCAGATGGAGAGGAAGCCAGGTGTTTTTTTTTTCTTGAAGTACTTAGTTGGATTAGTTTAGGTTAAATATTGATTTAGATATTTAAATGGTTTTGTTGTTTGTTTTGATCCAACCGATTATTTACCTACATGTGTTTAAGTGTATGTAGTTATTTATTTATTTAAGATTGATTGACAACTTTATTTCACTTGTTAATGTTTAAAAGTATTCTTTAACTTGTAGTTAAATTTTTAAGAGAGAATGATAGATTGTTTTTAGCTGAAGGGCATGGAGCCAAATCAGCAGTTCCCGTAGGATTTGTGAGTCCATCTTCACTCACAAAAGTGTAAGTCCCACTTCATCTGCTATAGAAATGCCCTCCTTTTAAGGCTGGTGTTTCAACAAGCTCAACCGATATACCCTTAAAAATTTGGAAGTTCTCAGCTGTGAGCAAGGTGTTTCTGACCGAATCTCGGGCTATGACAATCATCCTATTCAGTCGACAAGCACTTCATTGGCTGATGTTGTGGAAGTTGTACCCTCTTGGCCATGGCGTTGGTGAGTGGCCGTGAGATTAAAATAGACATTTTCAAAACCGGAACAATATTTAGGCGTTTATTCTCTCTCATAGATAAAGTTACTCTTTCTGCTTAGTTCAGCCGTAATTAACATACACTCACTCTTTCATTTAGGTCGGAGGGAGGTTCAAAACTTTAACTCCACAAATTGTAATTAATAAGATAAAATGTATACAATGCAGAAACTAAAAACTATAAGCATATATTAAATCAATTTTAATGGTCAAATTACATAAACAAAATTATTGGCTAAGATGAGAAAAAACTGAGGAGGAGACACTTTATGGTTTGGGAGAGAGAAAAAAGAGTCCGATGAGAATGGCAGCAGATATGTCCTCTTTCTAACCAATAAATCAGAGAGGAAAAGAGAGAGAGAGGGTTTATCTGAAGGAAAACTGAATTTCTTCAAGAGTTCTACCTTTGGTCTCAGGGACCCAAAGAGTAACAAATAGCACCATGAAACCAGTCACCACCATGTAGATTGTGAATGTTCCTGTCAAACCCAAACCCATGAGAGTTGCCTCATATGATATTCATTAGAGCTTAAACTCATAGATTTATGCTTTCTATTTCTATTTCTATTTGTGAGGGTTCGAGTATTTACACGAGACAACCACCTGATCTTACAAATCTTAGGGGTAGAGTTGTCTTAACCACTATGCTTATTTTGAGCGTTGTTATTACTTTTCACATACGAGTTCGGACGTTAATTCAGTTATTAAAAAGAACTAAGATGTGAACTGTAAATATCAGTGGAGGATCAATTGGCATTGCAAAGTTCTAAGAGAGAGAAACATACCTCCACTGCTCCATCCTAAGAGGAGGTTCGCAGACATGGTGACTCCCCATGCGCTAAACCAGTTGGCTAGTGTTGCTATACTACCAGCAAGACCCTTGATATTCACAGGAAGAATCTGCACCCGAGTTCTACAGATTATTAGCCTCAAACTCATCAGAAATTTGTAACCAACTTCTAAATCAGCATAGATTTACAAACCCCTCTACTTCACCAATTCAAGGTTATTTTATTTTATTTTACAGCAGAAAGAGGAAAAATACGATGAAACGTCGTAAAGGCTTAATCGAGAGACTTCGTGGAAATAGTTCTGTTCTTCAGATTTCGTAACAAGATGCTTGGATTAACACTTCTAATGTTTTGTTTTCATTCCAATTTAGAATCTAGACGAACTAGGACCGAAAACGTTTACAACTCCCAAGCCCTTTTCATAGTCCGACTCCGATCAGCAATTCAACCATAAAAAGGAAACAAGAAGAAAGTTTTTTAGGAAAAAGTAGCACAAGGGGCATACCTCAGACATTATGATCCATGGAATTGCTCCAACACCCAGAGAGAAAGCAACAACCATGGCCTGCACCAAGATATCTCCTATTGACTCACAGGATCAAACTTTTGCTACTAATTTAAACGATGTGTAAACTTGGACATACCACAACCCCGACTACCGATACGATCCCCGCTATACTATACAAACTGGAATCCTCAGAGACAGCATCCTGACATCAATTTTGCAACACAGCAAAGCTTAGATACATGCACTAAGATATTGAGGCTATGAAAGAAACATAAAAAGAACTAGTTTACCTTCACAAAAAATGCCACAGCAACAATCAGAAGGCTAAGAGTCATTCCGCCAGAGGAGATCTGAAATAAAATTATAAGATAATCAACAAAGATGTAGACTAGTAGAAAGAATTAAGAGTAACAACATGAAACTCACAATAAGTAGAAGACGACGTCCTGCGCGGTCAATCACCCATGTTGTAAATGCAGTGGCAACAACCTAAAAAACATGCAAGTCATTGCTGAAAAGCATAGCTCAGATGGTGAAAATCAGTCACTAAGAACATCAATTATAGACTCTACCTGAATAGCGCCAAGCCCAACTGTAGCTGCATTACTTGAGGTTATGCCTGTTTAAAAAAGAGACAGTGAAGAGTCATTTGATGCAACAATAGCATGGAGATTTAAGAGTTAAACTATAGCAACCCAAGTCCACTGCTAGCAGATATTGTCCACTTTGGCTCGTTACGTATCACCATCAACCGCACGATTTGAAAACGCGTCTACCAAGGAGAGATTTCCCCACCCTTATAAGAAATGCTTCGTTCCCCTCTTCACTGATGTGGGATCTCACAATCCACCCCTTGGGGGCCAGCGAATTCGCTGATACACCGCCCAGTGTTTGGTTATGATACCATTTGCAACAATAGATATTGTCCGCTTGGGTCGTATCGCTGTCAGCCTCACAGTTTTAAAACATGTCTACTAGGGAGAGATTTCCACACCCTTATAAGAAATGCCTTGTTCCCCTCTCCATCCAATACGAGATCTCACATGAACCAAGGATTTAATACACACAAGATATATTTACTCACCGGCAGATGCAAAGATGGTACTTGAATAGAACAAAACACCATTAATTCCACTTAGTTGCTGCAGAATAAGTAATCCTATACCAATCTGCATAATGCGAGAGAGCAGTAAAAGTAAGTTCCTGAATTCTACGCATAACATGAAATAAATATACAGAATCTTCAAAATCTCGAGCCAGTACCGACAACGGCAACCAGTATCTTTTTTGTTTCAGATCAGCAAATCTAATAGTTCTTCTTCTGTTGGCTGAAGCTACAGACCTCTGCATCATGTAAGTTGGAAGCAGTTATTTGGATTGATGGTGTGACATAGTTACAGATAGATATACTTTCCATGGTTCTTCATGAACTAGCATGACTCAACCAATTCATTGAATTTATTGTGCATTCACCTTGATTTCATTTACTTCAATAGTAATATCGGTATCAAATCCGCGAAGAACTTGCAAAGATGTTTCAAATTCTTCTGTCATCCCCATCTTTGCCTAAAGGTTGACCAAAAACTATATAAAGAACTGAAAGCATTAAAATTTAGCTTCATCAAGTTGGAGACATTGATGTCATGATTTTTACCAGCCATCTTGGAGATTCTGGGATGAAAAACAATCCAGGTATCAATATTGTACAAGGCAAAGTTCCTGCAAACGAAGTGTGTCGTGATGTTTCATCAATTAATATCTGTAATTTCTGATGTTAAAAAGGAGAGGGAGAAGAAGAAGAAGACGTATAAGGTCACAGCATTGCATTAGAAAACGGTTCAACACAAGATCACACCCTCTATGAACAACTTTCTAACATCACAGAAAACATAACTTGTAACAGTTCAAGCCTACCACTAGTAGATATTGTCCTCTTTGGGCTTTCCCTCGGGTTTTAAAACGTCTGCTAGGGAGAGGTTTCCACACCATTATAAAGAATGTTCCGTTCTCCTTCCCAACCGATGTGGGATCTCACAATCCTCCCCCCTTCGAGGCCCAGCGTTCTCGCTGGCACCCCTCTCCAATCCATGTGGGATCTCACAGATATCATTGATTAACAAACGACAACAAGCACTAACATAGATCCTTCAGTCCTTCAAGATAACTACTTACCCAAAACTGCAAGTATTCTCCATGGAACGAATAGTCCCAGCAGATAAGACAGCAGTATTCCCAAGGTAACAGACAGCTACACCACAAAAAGTTTAAGTAGCTGAGTTGATATATGGTTAAAATTAGACCAATTCGCGGCACAAACACGAAATGTATCCAACCTGATTAACCGAACCGAGACTTCCTCTCAAGTTTTGGGGTGCTATCTCGGCTATATAAACCGGTACCTAGAATGGAACGTAAAGTCCCTTCAGTAAAAAGATAATCTGAGATAACCAAGCTGAAATTAAAGTCACACCGTGTAAGAGATTATCCCCACGCCAAATCCTTCCAACAACCTCCCCATGTATAGGAAAGAAGAATCCTACACAAACAATGAAAATTGGTTATAGATAAAGAGTATGCTTCCAATCTGCATATGAAACAGTGTTCATTCAAACTTACTTTTGCAAATGATATAGCAAGCCACCCTATGATATTGGGAATTGCAGCAATCATTAAGGCCTGAAATTAAGCACATCAAAGCTAGATTTGATACTCCAAACAGAAGAAAAGCTTCAGCAAGAGGAATTAATGAACCAAATGTTACCCCTTTCCGCCCAATATACTCAGCCAACTGACCGCTGGTTATAGCCCCAACCATAGCACCAACATTGCTTAAAGAACCAAATAAAGAGAACTGTTTGGTGAATCAAGTCAGACACGATTGTAGCTCACAAATGTAGAATGAAGAAAGAACAGAGCAGACAACAGACACACCTCCGAGACAGTAAGGTCAAGATCCCGAGTAATTGCAAACTGGGTCGGTGAGGAATACCCTCCCTGCAAAGTTAATACTCACTCTGAATGCTTGTTCATCAGAATCAACAATTTGCAATGAATTTCTAATCAAAATCGAAGTGTTCTTCCCTATCTGATCCTTAAGTTCCATGGAAAAATTCTCACAAAGATTTGGAAAATTAGACAGGACAGGGAGTTACCGTGAAGCCAAACTGGATAGGGCCCAAAGCAACGATAAGAACACAGGCAACAACAGAGATGGAGTTATCACGAATCGCCTGAGACGAACCCATCAGACTGGATTGCCTCGAACCCATTCGATACCAGCTCCCCGTGTGCAGAAAGGGCTTCTTGAGGTCCCTCCCATCTTCACTATCATCCCTGAAACTCATCCCTCTCTCAAACCCCAACTCCAAAAGCCTCTTTGACGAAGATCAACAGCTCCCCAATCTTGCGCGCGAGGTGTTTGTAAAAATGCCACAACGAATTCCAATTATATAGATACTCAAAAAAAACAGTGGATATTTCAATCTGATCATCTCCTTCAATCCTTCTCTCATAAATTAGGCCACAACCAGACAAATTCACCAAAAGCATACAGAAATAGATTATATATAATTTGTGGGCTCGTTCTACTGGGCCATACCTTCTGAGCAGCGTCGTGGCGACTGGTTGGCAATTTGGCGACTTCGGTCGAATCTGAGACTGATATTGTTGTGGAACAGGTTGCGCTGTTAATTATTCGACCGCTTAGCTTTGTAGACTTTAGATTTGAATATACGGACACGTTTCTATGATGCATCCTTACAAAATTCCAGATAATGTCAGTCAGCTCAAATTCAATTTTTTTTTTTTTTTTTGAAAAACATAAATTAAATTTGCAATTTTGAAAGTTTTAAAACCAAATCTAAAAATTTAATGACTTTTTACCTAATTTTGGGATATTACAAAGAAAGGATGATATGAAGGCGGTAGAGTTGTCAAATAAAAACATGGCCCAATTTGGGAACTTTTGGCACAATCATTTAATTAGTTTGGGTTTGTTCATGCTTTAAATTGGGATCATCACAAAAGAAAGAAAGAGACTTGTTATTAACTACCCATGTTCTTTTAGGGTTTTTAAGATCGATTTTGTTTGGATTGCTAAGTTTCTCCACCAGCATGTTATAGAGCTCTTGATTCCACTCATAAAGTTGCTGCATGGCTGTCATGACCAAAGCCTTTCCGAGCTTGCATTGTCTTATCCCGTCTATTTCGTGCGTCTATGGTTCCGTTTTGGGTAGACTAGTTCTGGTCCCTAGATAAGAGGTATAGAGTTCTAAGTGAAGACAGAATTACTATTGATCACTGCAAAGTTGCTGCATGGCTGTCATGATGAAACATCGAAAGTCTTTTCGAGCATGTATTGTCTTATTCCGTCTATTAGGTGCGTCCACGGTTCCATTTTGGACAGACTAATTCCAGTCCCAGGTAGGAGACGTAAAGTTTCTAAGTGAAGACAAATGGGCTGACCACACAAGTCAAGCGAGAAGGAGTTGTTGCCTTGCACAAGTCAAAATAACAGCCCAAGGCTATCGTTAATAAATATTATCCGCTTTGACCCGTTACGTATCACCATCAACCTTGCGATTGTAAAACGCGTCTACGAAGGAGAGGTTTCCACGCCCTTATAAGGAATATTTGTTCCCCTCTCCAACCGATATTGAATGATAAATTTTAAAGTAGAGAGACTAAATTGTTATGATATTGAAAGTACAATAATGAAATGATTACAAGTTAAAACTAAGTCATTACTTTCTCGACCATCTAGCCCTTCTTACTCTCGACGGGTCATACAATTTAGGGTTGGGTCGGACAACTTTGTGACGATATCGAACTTGTTGAACATAAGATGATACGTCACCCAATAAGAGGATAATATGGCTGTTTTCATTTGTCAGATTGGGGGGGAGATCGGTAGGGTTTGCTTCTTCTTCATCTTAGTTATTATCACAAACCAGATTCTGAAAACACATAATTTTATAATGTTCTCTTCTATTTCCTATGGCGTCTGTTTGTAGTTGGCACCTTTTATTTCAATATCACATATTCTTATGGTATATCCCTTTATACTCCTTCCCTTCTCTTCCTTATCCTCAATAATTTATTCAATATTAACCCTTTCTTTTTCTATTTTATTTTAATAAATTTCGATGCTTAACGCTGTTGAAACAATCATGTGTAATAACAGCTCAACCCCATCGCTACCCGATATTGTCTGCTTTAGTCCATTATGTATCGCTGACAGCCTCTGTTAAATAGAGGTTTTTCAGATTAAATAAACATTTTTAATAGTATGAAAATAACATTGGTGCCCTTTTAGACGATCCAAAAGTTGAAAAGTAATTATTCTAATTTAGACAAAATAGAGGGACTAACCAGCAATTTACCTACTCTTTTTTAAGTATAAGTAGGGCCAATATGCGGCAAATCAGTTTCAAAGAAAAGAGAAAGGAGATAATGTCGTACGAGAATTTTGATCCCATATTCCCGGACCAGCCGGTGGTTGACTTGTATCTTCCGGTTTGGGCGAGCCTTCCGGCGTTCCGGTCGAAGCCGGCGTTCATCTGGTCGGAAGACGGAACCGCCGACGTCCTGAATGAAGGCTCATTTCTAACTTACGGACAACTTCACGACTCCGTTCAGTTCATCTCCGACGAGTTGATCCGCCAGGTACGGCGGCGCGACACGGTAGTTATATTATGCTCGCCAGGGCTCGACCTTGTCCAGCTCATCTATGGCTGTCAAAGAGCTGGCCTTGTGAGTGTCCCAATCAGCCCGCCCGACCCTCGTTTTGAGAATGAAAATTGTCACCATCTTGCAAGAGCCCTCTCCCAGACTAAGCCCCGCGCCGCCATAGCTCACCAAGCTTACATCGCTAGCGTGTTCCGGTATGTTTTGAACTATCCGTAAGAATATTTGCTGAAACTATCACAAACCATCAATTATATAATAGAAATTATAGTGAAATTATCTATTTATAATCGTTATAAATTATTTAAAAAAATAGAAATTAAATAATCAAATAAATTACCAAAATGAAAGTAGAGTGAAATTGTCTATTTATAATCGTTATAAATTATTAAAAAAATATAAATTATATAATCAAATAAATTACAAAAAAAATTAAATAAATTACCAAAAAAGGACATATAGTAAATATATGTAAATATTTAATAAATGATCAAATATGATACTTATAATAAATTATGATACCTGTGATAAATTATAATAGAATGCTAAATATTATACAATATATATATCGGTAATAAAATATCAAATATAATATATATAGGAGTAAAAATGTAAAATATCCTTAACTATATCGGACAAATTAGATATTTGTCTGTAATAAAAAGTCATATATAATATATATATAATTTTTTTTCATATATTTGCTTATAATAAAGAATCGAATATAATATATGTATATTCAAAAATAAAATATAGTTAAATCTATTATTTATTATTGTATAGATACCTCTCTTTGTCCCCGACAGACGGGAAGTTGGCATTGTTATTGCAGAGCGTGCAATGGATATCAATGGAGACTTTAAGAACTTGCACGGCGGCGGAGGCCGATCAAGTGGTTTCAGTAATTTCTAGTAAAGATCAGCCCTTCTTTTATCACTCCAATTCTTCATACTACGGCTGTAAGCCGGAGGAGCCTTATCTAATCCAATACACCTCAGGAGCCACCGGAATTCCAAAGCCGGTGGTGGTTACAGCCGGCGCCGCTGCCCACAACGTCCGAGCGGCGAGAAAGGCCTACGACTTAAACCCAAACGACGTCATCGTCTCATGGCTCCCACAGTACCACGACTGTGGCCTCATGTTCCTTCTCTTAACCGTCGTCAGTGGCGCTACGTGCGTGCTAACCTCACCTATCTCCTTCGTCACCCGCCCAATCACATGGCTCCACCTCATCACTACCTTCAAAGCCACGTGTACTCCCGTACCGTCTTTCACTCTCCCACTCGTCCTCAAGCGGGTGAAGGAAGAAACTCCTCCGTGTGGGGGTTTGGATTTGTGCAGTTTGAGGAATTTGATTTTGATTAATGAACCGGTTTACCGGTCGGGAGTCGAGGAGTTTGTGGATGTGTTTAAGGCGGTCGGGTTGAACCCGGGTTGCGTTTCGCCTTCGTACGGTTTGGCGGAGAATTGCACTTTTGTTTCCACGGCGTGGAGTGGCGGAGAAGGAGGCCGGCGGCGGTGGTTCCCGGCGATGCCGAGTTACCGGAAGTTGTTGCCTAGTGCAAGGCTGATGGATGAATCGTCATCGGAGATTGAGGTGGTGGTTGTTAACGGCGAGACAGGGGAGATAGTCGAAGACGGCGTTGAAGGAGAGATTTGGATCTCGTCGCCGAGTAATGCCTCAGGTTACCTCGGCCATCCATCGCTAACCAGAGACACATTCCACTGCAAACTCAGCAACAAATCAAGCCATAAATTCGTCCGTACCGGCGACAGAGGAGTAATCAAAGGCACAGATCGGTTCCTCTTCGTGATCGGACGGTGCTCAGACGTCATTACACTCACCAACAACCAAGAAATCCATCCTCATTACATCGAATCCATAGCTTACAACAATTGCTCCTCCTATCTCCGAGGCGGCTGCCTCGCCGCCATCAAGATATCCGATACGATCGCCGTCGTGGCCGAAATGCAGAGACAGGACAAAAACGACGCGGAATCGCTGAGGAAAATCTGCGAAGGGATTAGAAAAGCGGCGTTAATTGAAGAGGGAATTGAGTTAGGGCTTGTGGTTCTGGTGAAAAGGGGAAACGTCCCTAAAACGACGTCGGGGAAGGTAAAGAGATGGGCGGCGAAGGAGAAGCTGGCCGGCGGCGGAATGAGCGTGTTAATGGCCGTCAAATTTGGAAAAACTTGCGGCGTTACGAAGGATTTAGAGACAAATCGTCCCCTTCTGCTCTCGCTTCTTTAATTTTCCTAATCACTCCTCGTGTGATTAATATAAATAAATAAATAAATAAGGCTCTTTGTTTTTCTTAGGCCCATTGGAAATAGCCCGATGTCGTTTATGGGCCCATCATAACAATTGGGCCTAATTTTCCAAAGTCGAATAAAGCCCAACAAATACAAGTGTGGAGTTAAAATATTAGAAATTAAAATTTTTTAAAAGTGATTAATGATATAGCACGAGCAATATTACAAGCATCAATGAGTGATTATGAAGATTAAGATTAATCAATATTAAGCTAATCATTGGTTGTTGTGATTATAATTTAAATTAATAATCAATTATTTGAATCATGATTGTATTAAAAAGTGAAAGTTAAAGCTAAATTAATAATAATAAAAAAAAAAATTATCGACCACCCAATCATATAAACTTCAAATCAAGCATGTCTGACTTAAAAAAATTTATATAGACGACCTACCTGTATAGGTGGCACAGTTGCAACACATACAGAGCTGAATCCAAATTTGGGTTGAAATTAAAATAATAATAATAAAACAGTAAGAGTATCAAAGCAAAAACGTGGAAAGAGACACAAATAAAAGGCATCGATTGCATCACACAAAGGTGAAAGACATTGGTTGAGGTAAGCGTGCTGCTCCAATCCCGGTTCCTCCTAATTTTAAATTTTATTAGTTATATATATATATATATATATATATTTTTTAATTTTATTGTTAAATGATTAATGAAAAAGATAGAACGTCACGTAATAATCATGATAAGTTAAGATATTTAAGCGTTATTTTGTAATTTCATGCATGGTTTGGTTTGAATATTATGGGACCACTATAATATACCAACAAATGGAACGAGGTCACCTACACAACAACAAAACAAATAAATTAAATAACATCATATAATAATTATTCCAACCAAAATAATTTGTAAATAAATAATAATAATAAAGTAAAAAAAAAAATTACAATATTGTTAATTCTGGTGGTGGAGACTTGAGAGGATAATATAGAGTTTTTTTTTTTTTTTTTTTTTTTTTTTTTTTTTTTTTTTTTTTTTTTTTTTTTTTTTTTTTTTTTT
>NW_019268543.1:1087429-1147451 GCF_002738365.1 Cucurbita moschata
TTTTTTTTTTTTTTTTTTTTTTTTTTTTTTTTTTTTTTTTTTTTTTTTTTTTTTTGTAAATAATAATAAAAGTCATAAATGAACTTTCCTACCTATTTCACTCACTTTGGTCCTTAATACTTTAAAATATTATAATTTATACATTTAAAATTTAAATGTTCGATATTTTCCCACCACAAGTTTACGTTTTTTTTTTCTACCATAATTCATTCTTCATTAATCAATTTCAACACCTAACTTACTACATTAATGTCCAAAATACTTCGTCTATGCAAAGACCTACTTCTTAGGTACAACAAATAAATTAAATCATAACATAACAGTCAGGCATTACATGTCAATTTAACACTATCTAGTACGTTTATTCAAATTTTGAATTTTGTATCTAAAAATTTATTGTTCTTTTATAGAGCCATAATTTAAAGTTTAAAGATTTATTTACGTGAGATTCGAGGCTGAAGAGAGGATCTTATAAGTTGTGGAAACCTCTCCCTAACAAACGTGTTTTAAATGTAACGAGCCAAAACGGACAATATCTGCTAGTGATAAGCTTTGACTATTACAAATGATATCAGAGCATGAGGTGGATTGGTGGATTGTGAGATCCAACATTGGTTGGAGTGGGGAACGAAATATTTCTTACAAGGGAGTGGAAACCTCTCCTCTCTCTAGTAGATGCATTTTGACGGCGATACATAACGGGTCAAAACGAACGATATCTACTAGCAGTGTGCTTGAGCTGTTACAAATGGTATTAGAGGCAGACACTAGGCATTGTGCCGGTGAGGACACTGGCATCCAAGGGAGTGATTGTGAGATCCCACATCGGTTGGAGTGGGAACGAAACATTTATTATAAGGGTGTGGGAACCTCTCCTCTCTCTAGTAGACGCGTTTTGGGATACGAAACATTTCTTATAAGGGTGTGGAAACCTCTCACTCTCTCTAGTAGACGTGTTTTGACGGCGATATGTAACGGGCCAAAACGAACAATATCTACTAGCTGTGGACTTGAGCTGTTACAAAATGGTATTAGAGTCAGGCATCGGGCGTTTTGCCAATGAGGACGCTAGCATTCAAGGGGGGCGGATTGTGAGATCCCACATCGGTTGGAGAGGGGAGCGAAACATTTCCTTATAAAGATGTAGAAACCTCTCTCTCTAGTAGAAGCATTTTAAAACAGTGAGGCTGACGACAATACGTAACAGGACAAAACAAACAATATCTACTAGCGGTAGATTTAGGCAAATATAAACGGTATCAGAGCCAGACATCGTACCAATAAGAACGTTAGCCACACGTTGGTTGAGGAGAAAAACGAAATATTTCTTATACGGGCGTAGGAACATTTGTGGAACAAACATGTTTTAAAAGTATGGGAAACGTGGGAATAACCAAATAAATAGTGGTTAAGGAAGAAAAGATTAGGGTTTAGGGGGTAAGAGGGGAGGGAAGGGAATATGAAAGGAAAGTAACGTCGCATCAAAGGGGGGAGGGGGGTATGAGTATAGGAGTACAGGCATTGTGATGGACCATGGTAAAGTGCGTAGAGAGAGAGAGAGCAATAATGAAGGGGGTGGGTTCTGGGTCCCATTATGGCAGGGCGTGGGAGAGGGATGAACATGACGTTGTCGGTTGTTTTTGTGTAATGCCCTTCCCTTTGGGTGCCATTTTAGCTTTTCCAAAATTCCCCAATTACCCTTTCCCCCCCTTCCCCCCCTCTTCTCCCTTCTCCATCGCTTCTCCTTAAGCAACCAAACTGTCCCTTGTTGGAACCCCTTCAAGCATCTCCCTATTCACCCCTCTCTCTCTCTCTCTCTCTCTTCAAACTTCATTGTTCATGCTCCTCTAAACTGGCTTCCGATTCTCACTTACAAGCCACAACCCTCCCCCTTTGGTCCCACTGATTCCTTGTAATTTTCTAATTTCATGGAGTTTTTTTGATAAATCAGCATGCAGGGAGTTCGATTTCTTTGATTTAGCTTCCTCGATCTTCGTTTTTGAAGCTCTAATCTGCGAGATCTGTGATTTTGTTCATTAATCTCTGTGTGTGTGTGCGCTTAGGGTTTTCGAAATTTACTTCCATGGATATCAGAGAGCAGGAGAAGGAAGTAATAATACCTGCGGCTTCCGTCGGTGGTGGTTACGCTCATATTTTTGGGGAAACCTCGTCCGGAGGAGTCGTCGACCGGAGAATAGAGTCGATTCATAATGGCTCTCATCACCATATCCAAACCGACCTCCACGATGCCGACTGTGTTGCGGCTACTACAGAGAACATTGGCAACGGCGGCGGCGGCGGCGGAGGTAGCGGCGGAGTTAGCGGCGGAGGCGGAGGCGGAGGAGGAGGAGGAGGTAGTTTTTCATCTGGCGGTAGATCCAAGGCGCGGGGGGCGGGTGCTGGAGTTAGGTATAGAGAATGTTTGAAGAATCACGCGGCGAGCGTTGGGGGGAATATATACGATGGATGCGGAGAGTTTATGCCAAGCGGAGAAGACGGAACCCTAGAGGCTCTAAAATGCGCCGCTTGTGAATGTCATCGGAACTTCCACCGGAAAGAAATCCACGGCGAGAGTCAATTAAACATCAGTCCTAATTACAGAAGAGGACTAATGCTCAACCATCTCCAACTTCCTGCGCCATTGCCGTCCCCTTCCGCTCTCCACGGCCACCATAAATTCTCCATGGCATTGAACCTCCATTCCAGTCCTAATGCTCCAATCATCGCTCCAATGAACGTCGCCTACGGCGGTGGTGGCGGAACCGAGTCCTCCAGCGAGGATTTGAACGTTTTCCATTCGAATGCCGAGGTGATGCCGCCGTCTTCGTTCTCCCTCAAAAAGCGGTACCGTACAAAGTTCACACAAGAACAAAAGGATCGGATGCTGGAGTTCGCCGAGAGAGTCGGATGGAGGATTCAAAAGCAAGACGAAGAAGACGTCGAACGATTCTGTAGCGATGTGGGAGTGAAACGGCAAGTCCTCAAAGTCTGGATGCACAACAACAAAAACACAGTGAAGAAGCCGAACGAAAATCACGAACCTGAACCCGCCGCCGTCGCCGCCGCCGTCGCCGTCGACGTCGGCACCTGCACCGTCGTCACAAGTGAATCGTAAGCCAATGCCAGAAAAAGAAGGTAAGAATCACGTAAAATTAATTAGGGGAATATAAAAGTTTTATATTAATTCAAAGAATATTAAGACAATTTCATGTCCGACAGACCTTTTGTGATTCTTCCTCTTAATTAATTTTAATCCCTCAATTATTTATGGTTTTAATTTTTAATTAATTATTTTATTTTTTCTGACCAATGGGGCCTTTTCTTAAGCCCTTCAATTTCCACTTAAAATTAATTCCCTCTCCTAAATCAAATGGTCCAAATCCTGACACACTCGCATTATTGTATTTTTCATCATAAATAATATTTTTTTTAATTCTAAAAAAATTATTTTTAATGTATTATGATCTCTCTTATATTTAATTTATAAAGTAATAATAAATGTAAGTTAGTTATTTGTGGACAAGTAAAAGTTTCTCAAAATAAAACTTTCCAAATTAGTTTATGCATCAAATAATCATTTCTTTTCTTATCCATTATGTCTCCATTAATTACTTTATATTAATTAATATTTAAAATGGGTTCTAAATTATATCTGATATAATAGACATGGAAAGCGATGTGGATGTTGATAATTGAAATTTTGAGATGCATGTACCTATTTTTTTCAAAAATATTGAACAAAATTTTGTCTTTTACGAACAAAATTCATAATTTTTTTTTTTTGGGGCCGTGAAGAATTGTACTTGGATTAAGTTAGATGATGTTGAATTATAAGATAAATTAATATTTTAAATATTGTATAGATAATAGATATTTTAAATGGTTTAGAAAATGATTTTTTTTTTTAAAAAAAGAATTAAAAAATTAATGGTGAGGGCCCCAAAAGAGTGCTTTGGATTTGGAGGGATGTGTGAGATTGAGTGTGATGTATAAAGCTGATTTGACTTGAAGCTTTATTTATTTATGGTTGAAAAATAGGGAATGGGTACATCAAAAATAGGGCTACACATAGCCTACACAATTTTTTTTTTTTAATTTATAGTTTTATTTTAACCTTTAATTTAAAATATTTTTTAAAGTTAAATTTATTTTAATAAAAATTAAATTCAAGGTAAAATTATAATTTTTTGCCTTATAGAATTCTAACTATTAGAGTGATATTTCACTACTGGTTCAATAAAATTAGAAAGGTATATAATATGTGGTAACTATCTTGTATGGTTGGCAAATAAGTTAATTAAAAATGATGGTTGGTCGTAAAGTTTGGAGTTAAATAGTATCTATTTAAGCCTTAAATTTTTAATATCAAACTTCAAATAAATTATTTTAAATTGTCCACGAGCTGACGTGGCAATTTTTAAAAATATATTTTTTTTTTTGTCGAGGTGGCATTACCCCCTTTCTCCCCTCCGTTATACAGTTCCGTCGGTCATTCCTTCATTGGAGGAATGGAATCAGGTGGGAGTAAATTTTATTTGAGGGAGGCAAAACGGAGTTGATTGGACGGACGAAGTTGCAGACGGTGGTTTTATGATCCATCTGTTGAAGAGCAAGTGACAAGGGCTCGTAGAGTATTGGTCTCACACGTTGAAGGCGGCGGAGGAGTCGGCGGCGGAAGTAGTCTCTGCGACGACAATCACAGTGTGGCGGCGGCGTTGCGAAGATGAGTAGGTGAAAGATTATTCTGTTTATTTAATTTGATAATCGTTGCAGAAATGCTGAACTCACCCTACTTTCTTCTAGATTTGTTCCCCAAATCCATCATTTTTTGCACTAATTTCCATGCTTTTTTTTAAATTTATTTTCCCGAGATTTCACCTCGTTTGAATGTAAAAAAAAGAAAAAAAAAAGAATATATATATATATATATTTATTATATTACTAAATTAATAAAAATATTATCAACCTACAAAATACTTTTAAACTTAAAAAGTTCATAGATGGTTTGGTTTTTATGGTTATTTTTTAATGCTATTTTTAAAATTAATATTTAGTAAGTAGGTAGAAGAAAATAATAATAATAATCATTGTAATTATTAAAATAATCTATGCATGGCAATATTATTATTAAACGATAAGATACATTAGATTTATGTGTCGGAAAATATCGAACCCATCTTATAAATGATGGGTAGTTATGACGTGGAACATTATAATATTTTTTAAACAAACCTCAACCTGTTATTTTCAGCCTTTTTGGTTTATTTAATTATTGATAATTTGGGAGTTGTATTATACAGATTAAAATTGTGAAAGGTTCAATTTTTTATTTTAAAAAAACATTTAAAATCTTTACTTTTTGGTTATTTAATTATTGATAATTGTAAAACTCTATTTTTTTTTTCAGAAAAATACTTTTTAATGGTTTTAATAAAATGTTATCACTTTTATTTGAGTGTTTTCAAAATCAAAATTCAATTAAAAAAATTATCTTGTTTATGAATTTTTGCTATACATTTAAATGTATACTTCATGCAAATAAATTTTAATAAAACGGCCATATTTTAAAAATTAAAAATTAAATATTTACTAAATGAAGCAAAATAACAAATTACTTACCATGGTATTTTTTAAGGAATCACGTTTAGAACAATTTTATGGGTGGAATATTTTTAAATAAGTAAATCAAATAATTTAGGATCAAAATAATTTTTTAAAAACATTTATTCAATTTAAATTATTGAATTTTATAATTATGCAAATGATATATTTTAATAACAAATTGGAGATGTAGCTCATATGCTAGAATACTTGCTTTGCATGTAAAAGATACGAGGATTGATACTTTGTATCTTGCATCTTACATCTCCATTTTAGATGGGTTTGGATCAAATTCAAAGGCCTAAATCCATGGCCAAAATATTGATGCAAAAATTGAGTAACTTATAAACGAACCTGAATATGACGAGTGTTCCTTAGCCGTTGGAACATGTCGTTTGCCTTGTGTTTCACGTATATTTGAATAATGAATTGGGAGTAGAGTGCTTGCTTAGCATGCAAGAGGTACGAGAATCAATACCCCACATCTCCATGTCGTTTGCCTTGTCGTTTGCCTTGTGTTGTTTCACATATTGTTGAATAATGAATTGGGGATGTGGCTCATATGGTAGAGTGATTACTTAGCATGCAAGGTATAGGATTGATACCCTGCCTCTCCATTTTGTACGAGCCACGGTTCATAACATGAATATAGAATTTATAAAAAACGACGTAATTTGTAAACAAACCTGATTATGACAAGTGTTCCTTAGCCGTTAGAGTATGTCGTTTGCCTTGTGTTTCCCATATATTTGAATATTGAATTGGGGATGTAGCTCATATGGTAGAGCGCTTGCTTAGCATGCAAGAGGTACGGGGATCGATACCCTGCATCTCCATTTCTTTATAAGAGCTGTGTTTATAATCTACCATATAGAGTAGTGTTCATAAATACCCCCAAATATGGATGGAAATTTTGAGCTGAATATTATGAGCAATCCCTAAATCCATGGCCAAATATTGATGCAAAAAACTGAGTAACTTGTAAACAGACCTGAATACACGAGTGTTCCTTAGCCGCTGGAGTTTGCCTTGCGTTTCTTGACAGCAACTAAGCGAAGATCCAAATCAAGCTGAAATGCTTGAAAAGACAGATACAGAGGGGAAATTATCAGCCACCAAATACACAGAAAACAGATCCAAACCCAAAAAATGAAGAGAATCGACACAGAACACATAATCAAAGAGATTTTACAGCTGAAGAACACATTGAACAGAGCCCCAATCAAACATAATCAAAGAGAATTTACAGATAAAGAATACATTGAACAGAGCCAAAATCAGCCATTCAATACACAGGTAACAGACGCAAACCTAAAATCAAACGCAAAATTGAAGAGAATTTACACACAACATATACTGAACGAGAATATCAGCTAAATAATACAACGAGCAGCGCCTAAATCAATCACCGAATATAAAAATCCCAAACTCAAACCCAAAAGCGAAGAAAATTTACAGCAGGAGAATCAAAATACTAGAAGAAATTTTGGAAAACTCATTCCAAGAATCAAATGCACAAGAAGAAGAGCGCAAAATCTATTAAGAACGGAAGAGAGAATACTACTTTGCCCTAGCTTGAGAGAAGGAGAAAGTTGAAGAGAGCCGCAGGGAAAGAAGCGAAATAGAAGAAACTAGTTTCTGTAAGCTTCCATTTCTCTGTTTTTATGTTGCCGTAATCAACGGCCGAGATCTAATCGTCAGATAAATTTCCAATTGTATACATGACCAACGGTCAGGATTTTAAGCTGGCTTCCCAAGCTATCAACAAAAGGGAGACCTGAACGTCTTGGCGCGCCACACTTCACTTTCCCGCCAATTCGTCTTCTTCTAATCGAGAGAAGAATCAATACAAATCCATCGTCTCTTCTTCCATCTCCACCTTCTGCTTCGAGCTTATTGTGCCTTTCAATGGCTTCTTCCTCCAAGCCCTCATTGTTGCTTCATCTGCTACTAGTTCAACGTTGTTTAGTCCATTGGATTCTTGGCGTTCATACTGCACTCTCGTCCTGTTTTCACCGTCTACAGGTCCGTATCATATATAGCAGTTCCGTGTATTTCTGGTTCTTGATGTCTGTTCACATCGAAATTTATGTTCATTCACATTTTTCTCAAACTGTTGTTCGTTTTTCAACTCAGGATGAAATGTTCGATCTGTCATTTGAATCCATTTTATCAGAAAAGTTACTCATCTCTGCTATCACGATCTACATGCGGCAACCTTGTCTACAGGTCGGCGAAATAGAGCTCAGTTCCATGACTGTTTGGTAATTGTTCGGCTTGAAGTTGGTATTGAATCATTGATCCATAACCTTCCTCAAAATTTATTGTTTCTTTTTTACCTCAGAATTTTGAAGTGGTTTGACGGTCATCTTCTTGCACAGATTTTAGTAAAGAAGCTATTTCATTCTGTCTCAAATTTACATAACACTTATCAACAAGTTACGGTATGACTCTTCAATCACTATTTATTTTTCGTTTGTTCACTTATTATTCTTGCTCTAAATGTTCTGTTGATCACTTGGCTGATGAAACGCTGGTGAGTAAATAATTGAATTGATCCCTCCACTCTATACTGATTAGACGTAACAATAACATTTGCTAGCCTGTAGAATAGGAGTATCATTTGTAGATATAAACAAAAAAAGCAAACATATATATGGCATGATATTCTTTTCTTTTGAAATAATTGGTGCACTCTGTGATACATCATCTTTTTACTGTTCGAATTGTCAGGTGACAAACCTTTTTATAAATATTTGTGAATTTTTTATGCTCTGTAGTTCGATTGTGATGCAAAAATATGGGTGCAAGATGCTCCTTTATAATGATTGGAAAGCGAATGAAACAGTACTCACACTAGTACACAAAAGCAGCATTATCGGGTACTTGAACAAACAGGTTAAGGCTTACAATAGTTTAGTTGGCTTCACAGGTTAGCATTATATGCTTGAAAGGACAAACAGAGCGGGAAAGTAGAGAAACACTGACACCAAGCATATTCTCGTAATTATCGAGAACAACGCTTCTGCAGCTCTTATTATATCATCGGTATAATACCTCTTCTTTATTGGAGCTTTAGATTCTTCATGAGCCTGCAATAGTTCAAAGAGAACGATAGAAAGATTAGTTAAATGTTTCTAAATGTGAATATAGGAGGCAGTGGTATAGTTCACGGCGAGTTCTTGGGCCTACTTGATGTTTAATTAACACAACCCACGTTAGCTTAAAAGTTCTTTAATTAGTACTGAGGTAGATCCAAATGTTAAAGAAGGGATTTATAAATACGTAGATGTCTGAACTCAGAAATACAGGACCATGTGCATGTAATTTAAAGCATGGGAGATTCGGTTTCACGTTGTCTTTTTCTTAGAAAGGGGAAGTGAGAATGCATGAATAGGAATAGCATGAAGCCTTATAAAAACAAATTTTTTTTTATGAGAGTTGTCGGTGTTGGGTTTAAGTTGCAGCTACTTGAGTTGGAAAAGAGAGCGTGGTACATTAGGATACGCGGACAAGCTACTTTGTAAGAAGATGAAATAGCATCTTCTTTCTCTCCTCCGCCCACGTACTGTTTGGAGAAATTCATTTGGGAATGATTATTTCCTTTTAGATAACCTTGCAGTCATTCTTGGAACTACTAGATGATAGATGAACACGACTCTTCACAATGGTATGATATTGTCCACTTTGAGCATAAGCTCTCATGGCTTTGAACTTCTCCAAGAGGCCTCGTTCCAATGGAGATAGTATTCTTTGATTATAAACCTATGATTACTTTCTAAATTAGTCGATATGAGACTTTCATTTAACATTAGAAACCCGACCACAACTTCGGACTTTCAATGCATAAATGATGAAAAGTGAATTGAGGATGGTTGGGTAGCAAACATGTCTAACATCTGCTCAGAAAGGAAAGTTTTATGGTATATAAATAAATATATATAGTTCTACTCTTACGAGTTCTTTTGGGAGGTTGGTTCTCCTAGCAAAGATGAATCAGGTTATTTTGAAGGTCTTTTCCCCTATGAGCTAAATACTCAGAGATCTTGATGACTTAACGAGAATGAAAGTAGGATAGAGACTTGACATGTGACATAAAAAAGACGCCTAAGAGTAGAAAGCTCGGTACCTCTGCTCATCACCATACACTGTACCGTTGGATACAATGGGCTTGTAGTTGGGGAGAGGTATCTTTCCAGATTCTATATGCATGAGATCTTGCACCAGGATATCATAATGCCTTTTTACTTCCTCAGCTGTTTTTCCACCCACTGTCCTGGCCACCTTTTGCCACCGGTCTGGTGTGTCCTCGGGATATAAAGCCAGAGCGTCCTCAAATTTTTTGTTTTGCTTAGGCGTCCACGAGGAGCTAGAACTGCCTGAAGATTTAAAAGGGCTTGTTGCCATTGTATAAATGAAGTTAGGATGGAAAGCTTTGAACGGCTTAGATGATCTAAGTAGGTGAAAATGCTGCAAAGAAAGCCGCAGGGAACAAAAAATATGGTAAGGAGACCTGGGCTCCCTTTTAAGAGATGGCTAAGTCAAGCTATGGTGTGAAAATGTGGGTTCTGAGTGCTTCTTATACACTCAAGGTGATGGTAGTGGGATTAAACAAGTTGAAGAATACGTTTTAGGGTGATTCCCTTTGCCTGTGGTAATGCAAGTGACCGACCAAGCGGGTCGTAAAATCTTTTCAAACACTGTTTTTTGTCTCTTATAATATCATCACGTCATCAGCAATGGGAAATTCTTGAGAATTTATAGGCTGGTGGAGGGATTAGATCCAATTCTTAGCCTAAGAAATAACACACAGATGCTGCTTTCAATATAAAACTTCCACCTTCCCTCCCTGTAGCGGGTCTTTGGATTGTTGGTTCGCGCTCCTTGCATATTTTCTTCTGCCACTTGCAATAAATTTAAGCCAAGAACGGTAGGACCATCTTTCACTACTTTTTTATACCGGAAAAAACGGCCACCATTGGTACTAGCTCTTTTTGCAACATTAGCTTTGATGTTCAAATAAACTTTTAAAAGAGCCTATAGAATGCCCCCATTCGATAGGCTCTTTAGCAATGGAAACTTTTTAGGGATGCGAAGTAGAAAAAAGTTTTCAGGGATGTGAAGTGGAGAAAGAAAAATTGACACAAGAATCTAAAAAGTACTGTGGGTTTAGCCTTTCACTTTTATTTCCCAAATTTTATATAACAAATTGTGCGGCCTTGATTATTGTTGTTGTTCAAGAATAGTTTGGTTCTTGTTGGTTCATTAATTATTTGAAAAAAAAAGTCCTATTTCGGACTTGGGAAATCTTGTTCGCATACATATCTATTTATCGATTAAAAAGAAATAATATGTAAGGACTGACTTTCTTTATTTTTTATTTTTATACATTTATTCGTACTTTATAAACATATAATCTTTCGCTTTAAAATATTTTATTTTATTTCTTAAATTTTATATAAAAAGAAATGGTTCTTGTTCATTCATTTATTACTGAAAAATGTTTGCGTGCTATCTTTATTTTTATTTTTTATTAATCTTTTTATTCGGTCATAAGCGTTTGGTTTTTCCCTAGGAATAATTTTTGTTGGAATTTATTATTATTGTTTATTTTTTTCAATCTAATTGCTCTCTTGATGTTGCATTTCCCTCTCCCCATTATGTACAGTAACTAATGGGTTAAATAATACATAAAAAAAATTAATTACATAAACTATTAAAACCTTTGGTTCAAAATATATTAGAGTTCATGAACAGCCTAAATATATAGAAAAATATTAGTTAAAAGATTGTCTTATTAGGAAAGTGGTTCGTAAGTCAGTGCTAAAGAGGTTGTAGTAGCCCACTAGATTAAGATTCAGGTTCCAATCTTAAACGGCCAAACAGTCCACTTAAAGTAAGAAGTAATTAAAAATATGCAACTTTTTGGCCAATATGCTAGTCAACTACATCTCTAGATTGCCTCTCGAAGTATGCAACACCTTTTCTTAAAAAGAAAATCCGTCTATATGTTATATAATCTATTTATCTGATTCCATTGGATTTAGTTTTGTTGCTCCACTTGGAGTAAATTTATATTTAATAGCACTATTATTTAGACCAAAGTATTTCCTGGAAATTTTAAAAATATATTGCTTGCAGTAGCAAATGTTATTCTACGGCCGTGGCTTTGAATGGGCCAACTTTATACATTTTTTCAAAAATACTTCTAAATTTAAAAAAAATGTTTAAAAAATAATTTTGAATTAAAAAATTTTCATTAATACTCTTAATTTTTTTAACCATTCTTTAACCAAAATATATATTTAGTCACGAATTTAAAAGCTTAATCCCAGATATTTTTTAACTGTTCTGTAGAAACTTGCATTGGCTTTGATAAATCTCCCTCTTTGAGAAGAATCTTCAACTAATGGAATCCTTCTAGGCACAATTATAATTTTGAATCTATATTGAGAAATCCTTCATGCTTGATTATTCCAGAGGATAGAAAGAAAAGGCCAATATGATTTTCTTTTAACTATCGATGTAAATAGTGAAATGTTTGAGCAGGAATAAAAAGTTCTTAACATGTTGGGCAATGATTTAATCGATATTTCTCTTATTATTAATTAACACAACTTGGCTGCATTTCTTTGATTTTATTCTGGAAGTATATATGCTTTATCGTTTTTAACTGCCAATAGTAAGAATAATTGTATAGGTCCCCTTTTGGTTGAATTATACAAAATTCCTACCTTTTTTTCCGGAGTGCACTCCGACTCTGCTTTTACGTTCTCTGGACACTCTTACCCATGAAAATTTGAAAAGTTAATTTTATATTGGTAACTTCATTCTAAATGAGATGGCTTTGAAGTAAATGCATTTTATTGAACATTTTACTGTGAGAACTAGAAATCTAACAAGTTAGATCTGTAAACTGCCTAGTGATGATTCAGACCTGAGGGTAAGTAATAAAAGGCTTAGTAGAACCGTCATATTCTTAGCATCTAATATTCTACAAGTTTTTAGTCAATTAAATATGGTAATTAAGGTAGTTTTCTAGTGAAATAGTCCAGGCAAACTAGTCTAAAGACTCACAAATATACTAAAAAAATACTAAGGACGATAATAAGTTAGATTTGTAATTAGCTATCTAATTAACATCCCACACAGTCTAACCATTTTAGCTGGAGTTTACTCGAGAATAAGATTTTGTTGATTTTGGATCACTGTTCTTAAAAATAAATGGTAATATTTAGAAAGATTTTATTTGATAGGGTTGTTGTAAAGAGTGTTTAAGACGAAGTAGCACCTTCTGTTTTGTGTTTTGTTTTTTGTGTATTTGCTTTTCTACATTTGATACCAATTACGTTCTTTTGAAGTGTGACTTTGACAAAGTGAAAGAGACTAGAGAAATATTGAACAGATCAAGGAGAATTGTTATTATAGGTAAAAGTGTTCAAGAGCAATGGTATTTATAGAGTACCAACTGCCGAGTACGGTGATAAACAATCACTGCTAAACAATATATAGCTGAGACGTAACTACTAAACTAAGTATTCGTTACATGAGGAGGTAATAGTAACTATTGCCTTGACACCCCTGCAAGCCATACAATGCCCCATAGAGGAACAAACATTAAGCTCTACATAAATGAGATGAAAGATTGTGCAAACAAGAACATCATCGAGTTAATCTTGTTATGATGTAATACTATTGTCTTGGGAAATCTGAACTTTATCTTCTTTGGGTTTTCTCTTTTGAACTTCCCCTCAAGTTTTAATACGTGTCTACTAGAGAGAGGTTTCTACACCCTTATAAAGAATGATTCGTTCTCCTCTCCAATTAATGCCAACACAGTTGTTGAAGTTGAAGTAGTATGTTCACTAATGTTCACCTCTCATGTTTTGATAACTTTTTGTGGTGAAGCTATTCTTGCAGATACACAAGCTGATGGAAACCAACATCCTCAAGTCCTTGGAATGATGCAAGAGATGACAGAAGTAGTGTATACGAGCTTTTGTGACCACACTTAGATTGAACACAAACTCCCAACACAGTTCAAGAAGCTTTAGGAAGACAGCTCAATGGAAAGCATCCACTCTAGAGGAGTCACAAGCTCTTAAAAAAGGCATTGGTTGGATGTGGATGGTTAAATACTCTTCAGGTACTCTCTATCGCAACAAATATAAATGGACCAATTATTTCAACTTTATGTGAAAAATATTCTCCTCAATAGTGAGGATGGAAGAAGGGTATATGGGTATTTTTTGAGATTTGAAGACAAACATAGTAAAGAGGGTTAGATGAAAGTCCACGTCGGTTAATTTAGGGAATGATTATGGATTTATAATCAAGGAATACTTTTTTCATTGATATGAGTCATTTCGAAGAAGTCTAAAGCAAAGCCACGAGAGTTTATACTTAAAATGGACAATATCATACAATTGTAGAGAACGTATTCATCTAACAAAGAAATGATATTTCTATGGTCTGAAACCATCATTGAGCTTGACTAATATAATTATTGAACTTGACCCTAGTGATCTTTTAACACGTCTTTCAAAATTAAATAGTTCTTTACTCAAATGGAGCCTCCCTATTTCTTTACTACACACAAGACATAACATGGCTAAATATACTGAATATAAGATAATATATCAGTGAGATCAAAATCAAAAACAACAAAAGATTGTGATAAAAAAATAAATTAATAAGGACTTGTTTTATAGGTATTCTCGTAAGATGAACGGAGTATTATAAATGGATGATAATGGACTACAAATCCCGGTTTAAATTCATTTTGTTAACTTAATTAAATCATTTTCTGGAGATAAAAAAAATGAAAAAAAAAAAAAAAAAAAAAAAACCTTGCGAACTATGATCCACTGAGAGAACGGGGTTACGGAAGATGAGAGTGTAAACGAACCTCGACGATTGGCTGTTGTACAAGAATGCTGCACAGGGGCCGGTTTGAGTTGTGGAAGGGAGGGTATATGAAAGACGAAGGAAAGAGCTAAAAGAAAGGGTGCAGATGTGCGGCTACTGCAGTGAGAGGGAGAAGAAAAAAACCGGGGAAAATAGAATTTAGGGTTTTGTTTTTCTTTTAAGAATATTTTATATATACCTCATTTCAAAAGGTTTTTAAGAATATTTTATATATACCATGCAGATCAAATTCTTCAACTCACGATAAAAATAAGGAAGAAACAAGGACCAAATAAGAAGAAATGAAGAACAGAAAAACAACAGCTCCTCTGGATGTGGGCAAATTTTGTAAGGATGGTGTTGAATGAAAAAGTCAAAATTGTGGGCGATTAAATTTGCACGCAAAGCAACCAGACAGTTGGGGGCAGGTATGAGCAGGACGAACTCAATCCACCGGCACCCACCGCCACCAATCGAGGACCAATTCTACATTTCGGCAACGCCATAGCCATCATACCCATTAGCTTGTTGAATTGAGTGGGTCCGGGTCTTCACCTACTACATTTTTTTTTTATACCTCCATCAATNAGAGAGAAATCATAATAGGAAAATAATATTAAAAATAAGAAAAGAATTTCTGTTGAAAAATAGGGGGAATATTTTATCGTAGAGGGAGCTTGGAAAGAAAATCGAAGCGATTGAGAAACGGGGCAACGGAATCGACTTCATTAATCATTGCTACTTCCCTAATACGGATTCAATTCTTCTGTTCTCTTCTCTCATCCATTTACTGTTCTTCCCCTTGCTTTTCGGGTTTTCAAGGTTAGGTTTCGGTTTCTGCTTCTTTCTCAATTTGTTTTCTGAACCCTAATTCTCCTGAACTTTTGCCATCTCCGATTCCATTTCTGTTGTTATAAGCCAACTGCTTTCGGACTTCGATTGATAATGGTTCGGATACTGCCATTTCGTTTCTGGTTATGAAAAATGAAAGGAAGCTGTAGATTCACAATTCATTTGACTTTTGCTGTTCTGGGCAATTGATGAGATTGATGCTCTTATTCTGCTGTTGATCGTGTTTTATTATCCTAATGCCGTTCCTTTTATGATTTGAAGGATTTATTAGCGGATATATTTTTATGGAAGGAGTTGGGGACGACGCGGCCTCTGCAGTAGCACCTCTGGCCAAGTGGAGAAACGATTTTGCCAGAGCGTTTCAGTATTACTTGGATCGATCCACTCCTCACCCTGTCCAGAGGTGGTTGGGAACCCTTCTTGTTGCAGCAATTTATGTGTTGCGTGTTTTCTATGTTCAAGGGTTTTATGTTGTTTCATATGGCTTGGGAATCTATATCTTGAATCTCTTGATTGGCTTTCTATCGCCCAAGGTTGATCCTGAACTCGACGTCTTAGAAGGAGCTTCCTTGCCTACTAAAGGTTCTGATGAGTTTAGGCCGTTCATACGCCGACTTCCGGAGTTCAAGTTTTGGTATTCCTCTTTCCTTTAGCTACTTTGATAACTTCGATTGAAATTTCATTGCGTTTAACATTGGAAATGGCTTTGGCTAGCTATCAAGTAACTTGTTCTGGTTTTTTCTAGCAATAATTGAAAAGATTTCATTGCTGGAAACTACCATATGATGAAGCACTTGGTATTCTTTTCTCGCTCTTTATTTCGAAATGTTGTAATTGGAATGCAGTTAATTGTATTAGATAAAGTTCCAAGGACATCACCCAGTCTGTAAAAAAGTTATATCAAAACAATTCGCGTATATCTATACCTATCTATATATAACTTGCACTTGGAAAAGATTTATGTTTATTTTTTAGGCTCGTATAAATTTCAGGCTTTATATTTGGAAGATATATCCGAATTAACGTTTTTTTGTAAGTTGCTCCTTTCCAAGTGTAAACATATTGCAAAAAACTTGTTATTGCATGGACATGCGTTTTTTCTTGTCAATTGTCATCCTTATTTTATACACTTGGCATTTCTTGGGGATGGACATTAATTGAATTGTGAAGTATTACTGCATTACATACTGTTAGTGAGTTGTGCAGCATTACATACTGGCTTGCTTTGATGATTACAGTGGACTCTTATGACTATTCAAGTGTCAAATTATAGCAAATTCTTATCATTGCATGATGTTGGAGTGAAATGTGCAGTATCAGATACTGATATCATTTAGTTGTGTTGATTACTAAATGAACTCTTAAACCTTTTTTCCCTTTCTATTTTCAGGTACGCCATCACCAAAGCTTTTTGTATTGCATTCTTCATGACTTTCTTCTCACTCTTTGATGTTCCGGTTTTTTGGCCCATTCTTCTTTGCTATTGGATTGTTCTATTTGTCCTGACAATGAAGCGCCAAATCATGCACATGATCAAATACAAATATATTCCATTCAGCATTGGAAAACAGGTTAGGCAACATGAACTTAGCTAGTAAATAGTCATTTAGCAGCGCATAGATACAGAGAGCACACCCCTCCAGATGGAGAACTTGGCCAAAAATCAGTAGCACCCCTCCTGCCCCCAGAAAAAGAAAAAAGAAAAAAAACAAAAAAAAAGAGAGTGTGTGAGATCCCACGTTGGTTGGGGAGGAAAAGTAGATGTGTTTTAAAAACCTTAATGGGAAGTGCGAAAGGGAAAGCTCAAAGAGGACATTATCTGCTAGCGGTGGGCTTAGGGTCGTCACAAATGGTAACAGAACCAAATACCGGGTGATGTACCAGCGAGGATGTTAGGCCTAAAACAGGGATGGATTAGGGGGCCCCACATCGTTTGGAGAAGGAAATGAGTGCCAGCGAGGATGTTGGGTCTCAAAGGGAGGTGGATTGTGAGATCCCACGTCGGTTGGAGAGGAGAATGAAACATTCTTTATAAGGGTGTGGAAAAGCCTGAAAGGAAAAGCCCAAATAGAACAATATCTGTTATTGGTGAGCTTGTAGCCATGTACTCCACATCAGCACATCCTCTCACAGAGAGATAGAACCTTTTTCCAGTAGTCGTTGAACACCCATCCTGCTCCTGCTTCTCGGGCCAAATATTGTAACTATGTAACTTTTCTCCTTTGCTTTGTGGCAGAGATATTCGGGAAAGAGGTCTTCTGCAAGTAGCAGTGGCGTTTCAAGAGACTAAGTTTCATCTTGCCCCTCTGGTTAATAGTAGACAAAGTGTGCAGCACTCGCATTCTTCTTTCGGGTTTCCTAAACAAGCACGTGCTTCTTGACAAGTACGAATTCAGGCTTCTGGTGGTAATGTGGATGTTGTAATAGGTTTTTCTCATTTCCCTGTAGACCACAACACATCCTATACTTAGTTTTTCTTCGTGTTTATCTTGTTTAGGACTATAGGCTCTATTACTATAGAATATGGCATATAATTTTTCGTTTGTATCTTTATTATTATTTTTCTGATGGGGAAAAATGAAATGTCCAATTAATATTTTTATTGGGTTCTCGTTTTCTTGTCAGTCTTTTGCTCTAAAATGGCAAAGTGATAATGTTTGTTGTTTTGTTTGAGACGATGACAAGAAGACAAGAAGACAAGAAGACATGGAACTGGCCTTCTGGGCTCTCCCAGGTTCGAGAATTGCTGCTTCTTGTCTGTTTTTTTAAACAATCTAGGCGTGCTTCTGGACTGCTTTATTTTATTTCAAACAAGTTTCCATTATATTTTATTTATCTTTCATTTTGGTAAATATGTTAGAAATTTGAATATTTCTCACTCCTTTTCGGTGAAGCCCATGAATAGAAAACTTCTAAGAAGAAGAGAATAGCATGAAAATTAGCGGACCAAAGGAATCAAAACCAGTTCCTCTGACCAACAAAATGACCTAATTGCTAGAAACAATAACTCTCTTTGAGAAGGAAACACCCAAAAGAAAAAACCCAAGAAAATAATAATAACTTATTTAATTCTTGAAAAAAAAGAAAAAAAAGATTATCCATCCACTTGTGTTATTAAGTAGTGATGGAAACCTTCCCAACAGGTAGTTCTCAACTAACTAACTTGACTTCTCTTATTAGATTAATTAAAAATAAAAAATTGTTACATACGCAATAAGCATAACCCCATGGCCAGCTAATTCATTACCTTTGCCTTTGGCTTTTAAAGCATAAAAGAAAAGATATCCCTTTTGAAGCTGAACCCACCCCCCACCGCCGCCGTCCGCCGCCGTCCGCCGTCTGCTGTCCTCTCCCCTCTCCCAACAACCAATGAACCCTCGAGCTTATGTGTTAATCTTCTTCTTCTGGTCTCTCCTCACCATCCTCACTCCCGCCCTCCTCCTCCTCTCCGACACTTCGAATCCCTCATCGGTCACCGGTCAACTCCCCTTTAGTAACATACATTCTCCTTTCTTCTTCTTCTTCTTCCATTTTTCTATATAGCTCTGTGTTCATTTTTTACCTTTTTTTTTTTCTCTGTTTTGCAGATGGCGAAAATGGAGGGTTTCAAATGAGTAGAAAAGTTGTGGGGTTGACCAGAAAATTTCAGATGTTGAAAGTTTTGGCTGAACAACAAACCACACCGCCGATGATTCCCACTCCCATTACAGCCCCGTCGCTGTCGCCGTCTCCGACTACGCCTCCGGGTGCCGCCGTTCCGGTTCGGAGGTTCATGGCTGGTGCTGGGAAAGTCATATTGACAATGTTGAAGGGATTGGAAGAGGCACAGTAATTAAGGCTGGTAGGATATAATTCAGTCTCTGAATATTTTATTTATTTTAAAATTAAAAAAAAAATCACCATATTGTTTGTTGGAAAAATAAAAATTATTTTGACCTTTTTGGTAAATTAAAAAAAAATGAAAGAGGAAATTGTTTGTAAATATTTTACCTGTTCTTTGTTGCTATAAAGCAATTAAAGAAAATTTAAATAAATGTATTGGTTTTCTATTTACTGTTCTTTCTTATCTCTAAGCCATTTATTCTAATGTTACGTACATAGGAAATTAATTTGTTGACTTATTTATTAAATATAATTTAATTAGTTTACTTTTTTTTTCTTTTTTTTTTGTGATGCTAATAATTCTCCTGAAATGATTTAATTATTCATTTTCCTTCTAATTTCTCAACAAATTTTATTTTAATTATTATACTAATAGAATTTATAAAGATTCAAATTATTAAAACAAAAACTTACCGACACAAAGTTATAATCCAACCTAATTCAACCACCCGTTCGAGTTTTAATCCAACCTAATTCAACAACCTGTTTAAGAGGGATCAAAATCAATAATAAGATTCATTTTTCCAATTGATTGTAGGGTGCAAAATCAAAGCTTTTTAAATCAATTTTCTTAAAAATTAATATCATTAACAAAATTTTAAAAATTAGTTTCCTAAAAATTTATCAAATAATTTATATTAAACAAAATTACTTGCAAGTTTAAATTAAAATCAGACAAATTTTGAATAATTATTAGATATTAAATATCAATATAAGAATAATCGAATTGATATGCTTTATCAACATTAAAATCAAAATTTATCGACTAATTGTGGAATCATGATGTGTTTTTTATTACCTCAAAATTTACCTATGATGAAGAAAATTGATATTAAAGTAAAGCTTATGAATCAAATAAATAAATATAGCATGGTAAAAAAGCTTTTATTAAGGAAAATGTGGGGCATGAAGAGTAATTAATTTATAAAGAAATGAATAAATAATTAATAATAAAATGGACAAACCATTTAGAATTGATAAAGAAGCAATTTGTATTATTTTAAAACAACAAACGCCAGTTGTAATGTTATTCGTTAAAGTGATTTGACAAAAAGCCAACGCCTTTTGTTTTTGTTTTTTTTTTCACTTAAAATAATTTTTTTCTCGAAGTAAACCCGACCTTATCAATATAAATTCATCCTTAGAATTATTGTTCGACGCCATCTCGATCAAGACTTAAATTTTCGTAAAATTACTCTGATTACTATCATAACCTTCACAAAAAAAAAATCGTTACAAAAGCACAAAAAACAAATTCGAAAAATCACTTCAAGCATACTTTTTTTTATTAACGAGGTTGATTTTGAAGTTTCAACTACTATATGATATTCTAATTAAAAAGGAGTAGAAAAAAAAAGGAAAAATGACAAACTTTTCAATGGACTAATTTGAACTTTAAACTAATAAATTAATTGATATGAACGTTGAATTTTATAGATTTATTCTATTAAAATTCTAAATTTATATTTAAAGTGTAAATTTTATATTTAAGATTGCAGAAGAAGGAACAAGAAATGTTCTTTCTATTACTTATTTTTCCATCATTCACATCACCATATTTCTATATTTCTATGGTAGTTAAGCTGTTCTTGTTGGTGGTGTGTATGTATGGGAGAGTTTTCATTAATACAACTATTTCAAATTCTAGATTCAAAATAAAGGCGATGGCTATTGTATTATCATATGCTTTTTTCTTCTTCTCTTTTTTTTTTTTTTTTTTGGAGTATAAAATATAAAGGAAAATATTTTTTAGTTCCGAAGATTTGGGTATAATTTTCATGGCAGAATCCATGTGCAAGATGAGAACAATCTTGTATTTAACTTCAATCTTTCAAGAACAGAGTACAATCCAAATGGGAAGAAGAACTCCATAAAAGCTCAAAACTCCCACAAAACCCAGAAATTTCAACCACTTAAGATGCTGAAAAACAGAAACTAAAATCCCAGAAGCAATGGAGATTACAGAGTTTCGACATTTTTTCCTTTGCAGCCACGAGAGTAGCGGCAGCCATGGCGTCGGGGCTTTTCTGGGTTGTCAACCTCAGAATCGCTCGACTCCATTAACAGCCCTCTCAGGCATCTTCGTCTTACAGCGGGTTCATGGGTAACCCTCTGGGCAGGTTTTGCAACCTGTAATTCATCTTTGGATTTTGTTGATTCTCGAGGGAATTTCAAATTGATTCCAGGATCATTCTCAGTAAATGAGCTATCTAACATGATTGAGTTGTTCATATCTTGAACATTGATGTTGATACATAACTTTTGGACTGGATTCTCTTCTGTTCTTGAATCTTGGGGTGTTTTATGATTGAAATTTCCTTCAATTTCTGTGAAACTTTTAGCGATTTGAACTGGATTGTTCTTATACTGGCGGTGGATGTGGATTGAACTATCGGCTTTGGGTTCGCCGGAGAGTAAGTGCATTGATGCCCCTTTGTTGTTGCCTATGAGTGTTGTGAAACTCTTAGGGTTTTCTTTGTCTGAATATTTGATGTTTAGTTTCTGAAAAGCTTTGGCTAAGTCTTCCATGGATTCTTCCTGTTTGGAGTCCTTTTCCAGATTTTCCTTAGTTTCTTTTGACTGTTCCTGTGATTCTGGAGAGGTTTCTAAGCCATTTTCTATGGTTTGATCCGATTGGATTGGGGTTTTAGAAGAGTTCTTGTTCGAATGGGGATTGGAATTGTTCTTAGATGTCAGGTCTTCCTTGGTTTCAGGCTGGTTTTCTAATGAAGTTTGAGGTGAAAATGCTGATCTTGAAGATGATGGAGGCTGAGAATCAGCTGTGAATCTTGATTGTGATGCTTGCGACGACGGAGACGGTGACTTTGAAACAATTCGGCGTCGAGGAGCTGTAGCTGCCGGTGATGGAGGCTTTGAAGAAGCCTCCTGAGATGGAGAGGCTTTGCCTGATACTAATGGGGACTTATTGGAGTCAACTGAAGATTGAGGGGTTGTTTTCGATGGCGATGGAGGCTTGGAAACCAGTCGGGTTTGGTTTTTCGCTCGAGAATGTGATGGTGACTTAGAACGAACATTGGCAGGAGGCGGCATAGGCATAGGCATAGTTTCAGTTCTTTCAGGTGGCTGAGCTGGTGCTAAAGGAGGCTGTTCTGGTTTTATCTCAGGAGACTGGACTGATTGATGCCGAATGTTCGGCACGGTATCGGCCGGGGGAGATGAAGTTTCTGCTTCATCTATGGCCTCATTTACAGGAGGAGGAGAATGCAGAGAGTAAAGGAATGATGGGTTTATGATTGAAGGCATCCTGGCCAAAGCTATATATAATTTGGCATTGGATACTTAAGAAACATTGCTCAACTTTTGGATTAGCTTTTGCATAAGAGCTTCATTCTTTAGCTTTCTTTTACCTTTCTGTTGGACAAAGAATATGGCAGGCTCTTGCCTTCTCTACGAACAACAGCATCGTCCAATCCTAAACTTTACGATTTTAATCCTAAACTTTACGATTTTAAATGTTGAGGATTGTTGTGAGAGAGTCTTACATTAGCTAACAAAAGAGATGACCACGGGTTTATAAGAAATACATCTTCATTTTCAGATTATTGAAGTAAGGAATGTTCACTAGAAGCCATATTAATTGAAAAGTTAGTTTCATGATGAGATCGATCATGATCGATGATTGCAAGACATTCATGTAAAGCAAAAGCAAAGAATGATGTGCACTAATCAAATTAGTTTCTTAATGTGATGAATGATAATTGCAAGTTATTCCTGTTTATACTACTTCAAATCGCCATGGAATATAGAGCATACCTTATGTTCATCATCAACGGAGCTTCCTATCACAGTCCAATCCAGATTCTAGGTCAATTTCCGCGCTAATCTTCACGAGTTTCTTCAATCGCTTGAACAGAGACGATCAAATATCGTTCAACAATACTCATAAATAAATCAAATAAGAAAATATTTGAATTAACTAACGATTTTCATTCGAACCTTTGATAAACAGATCCAAAATGCAGGGGATCGTGAGAGCAATACGATCGTGGCAAGAGACGTTGAAGATCGCGAACTCGCATCACTCGTGTAGGAGAGAAACGAATCAAGTGGAAAAGATTTTGGAAGGATCAGAATCAAGAGGTTCGTCTTCTCCACTGAAAGGTTTGGAGAATATTACCGTGGCGGAGATCGTTTCGAGAAATGGAGATGGAAGTATTGGCTCCTCGTGGTTTTCCTGCAGCGCGGATGATGCGGCCATTGATACCGTGCAAAATGTAGCGAGTTTGATTCGGTTTCGCCATTTCCAAAAAGCTCGAAAGCTTTTCTTGTTGAGAAGATTGAGGAATTTTTCTTTGCTGCAGATGGCTAGAAACAACGTTGGATCGTTGGTGGTGTTGAAGCCTGAAGGACAACACATCGCCGGAATTGTAACGGAAGGAGGTAACTGAAATGCTGATAGTATAGGAAAATATTACAAATGCTGATAGTATTATGAAAATATCATAACATAATAATAGAGGAAACTTTCTTTTTGAACGGGGCCAGAGGCTCAACCCTGTTTTCTAGAACTTTCTTCTTGAACCGGGGCCAGAGGCTTGACCCGTTTTCTAAAACTTTCTTCTTGAACCAAGGCTAGAGGCTCGAGCATACGTCGCTTCTACACTCTCTTTCAAAATCTCTCTACCCCATTTTCTAAAACTTTCTTCTTGAACTGGGGCCAGAGACTCGACCCCGTTTTCTAAAACTTTTTTCTTGAATTGAAGCCAGAGGCTCGAGCATACGTCGCTTGGCCGTAAGTGACACAAAAACAAATAGGCTTAAGTCACTTGTTGCTAGAAGTGAGTGTCACACAATCAAGTTCGCTGCCATCAAAGTGTGATTGTGACACGTAGTATACTTAATTTTTACATTATCTCACCATATCGAACTTACCATTGCCCAGTAAGTTCCCCGTAGGGGCATTATCCAGTATGTTTTAGTCATAGAACGAGCATACTAATGAGAAAGTTCGAAGATACAAAAAAAATTACACATAAAGCATTATAAATTAATATTTAAAATTATGATCGATTCCTAAAAAAAAAAAAACTAAATAAATAACAATTTTGCCTTCATCTAAAACACATTTGAATTCTAAGCAAATTCCAAAAATTAAATCAAGATTTTAAAAATTTTCGTTCTCTATTCCATGAATATAAACTTGGTAATTGCTGTATTTTTATGGTCCTCCTAACCAGACTATCTGAAGAAGATAATAGCAGATGGGAGATGTCCCATATACACAAAAGTTGGGGAAATAATGACTTGTGAGGTTATTTTCTGTCTTCCCTCAGCTACAAAACCAGATTACAAACAACAGTTCTCACTAACACATTTTTAATTTTCACGAACAGGACAAACTAGTAACCGTAACGTCCGACACGAACATCCTTAAAGCAATGCAGCTTATGACAGGTAAAAATACTAAGAACAGTGTCCTCTAGATTCTGAATTTACCATATAAAATGTAAGTCAGCTCCTTCTCCAGCTGCATCAACGACCATCTAAGAAGAGAATAATCTAGATGAAGTTCTTGGCATTTGCAGAGAATCGCATAAGACATGTTCCTGTGATAGATGGCAAACTAGTTGGCATCATTTCTGTAGTAGATGTTGTCAAAGCAGTGGTAAAGCAGCAAAATGGGGAACTCGAGCGACTAAATGAGTATATAAAAGGAGAATCGTATTAAAAATCGAGTTCTAAAAATTTAAGAACACATGATTCAGTACCTACTGTAACAGAAAGCATGCTTTATTGAGAGACAAGAACCTGATAGTGAATACCATGTAAGCAAACAAGCATAAAATTTAAAAGAACCAGTTATAAAAGCATGTCGTGAAATCCTTCATCTCTTTTTTTTACGTATTTGTGAATGTCCCGACAAGCTTGCATACACCTTACCCGACAATATTCGAGACCATCATGGATTAAATTCATTCTCTCTATGTACCTTTTGTTATACCCACGACCCTTATTGATCACTAAGCCAACCCATGAGGTACGACATGAAGCAAATAGGAACCGAAAAATGATTAATCAGAAAACGTTGGTTTGTTATGCGTCGGCATACCTGACATCGAACCAAGGGATGATGAATGTAGCCATAGAATACATGACATCCAAGGGGCAAGCATTTAGGAGAAGAAAAACAAGGGTAAATAACACTACCTGGCAAAGAAATGCTGAGATGCCAATTCTTTCCAGCCACTAGCTTTGCCATAGAATGCTAGTTGATGGTAAATATTCACATTTCCGCCAGTAGAAACGAATTTTCAATAAATTTATAAATGGTCGAGAAAGCATCTCAAGGCAGTCTCCTGCCACGAAGAGCTTGAGATGTCCTCAGAGCCATTTGAAGTGATTGGGAAGCAGTGAAACCCTGGGCCTCCATAACACCCTGCAATCTTTTAGCATCCTGCACAAACCCGCCTGCTACGAGTCCATTTATGATCCTCTCAAAATCACCATGTCCCAACTCCTCCTTTTTAGCTTCCAAGACCCCGAGAGCTTGCAGCGCCTTCTTTTCAATCCCAGCTCTCGAGTACATATCACATAGGCTAATATGAACCTTAAAAGGGAGGGCATCACCCTGCGCGCCGATCTTGCCTAATATCTGCTCAGCTTCATCGACCAGCTGCAACTTGCCCAACCAATCTACAAGAACGGCATAAGTTGCAACCCCGGGCTCAAATCCATCCTTTTCGAGCTGTAGTAAAAGATTCAAAGCCTTGTCCAACAGATTCTTCTTTTCATAGGCTGCAACCATACTTGCAGTGCACCTGTCATCAGGCCGGTGCCCAATTTTTATCATGTAGTCAAAATTGTTTCTTGCCTGATCGGGATCACCAGCTTGCCCGTATGCCTCAACGAGCAATGTACATGACTCCAAACTTGGCGAGAAGCCAGCAAACTGCATAGTAGCGGAAATTCTTCCAGCGCCACTAATATCACCACGTTGGGAAAATGACCTTAGTAATGCCATGTAAATGTCCTGGCTGGGTTTAATGTCCCTTGCTTCCATCTCTCTCATCAGCGACTCGCCCAACTTGGGTTGTCCAGCATTTACAAATGCCATTATCATGGAATTATAAACCTTCTCATCTGGCTGGAACCCATGACTCCTTAAGGTATCAAAAGCTTCCTTTGCACGATCAAGATTGCCCACCTTGCTATACATATGAACTAAAACTGAGGCTGTCAAAATGTCTGGTGTAATGCCCTTCTCGTTCATCTTCTTAAGAATCCTTTCGGCATCCTCGAGGCGGTTCTCTTTAGCATGGACATCGACAAGCTTAGAGTAGTCACGGATGTCGGTCTGAAAAGACTCTTCACTCAAAAGAAGTTCTGCAACCTTCATTCATAATAAGCAACAAATTAAACTTAGGGTCTTACTAATTTCAACGTTATGTCGTTCGTTTTGACATGGAGTAGAAAAGATTCACTGATAAAAAATCCTAATGCATTACACCAGCAATCAAAAGTGTTCCACCGAGCAACGTGTAGATAAATAGGGTAACTGAGTGAAATTTAAAATGGACAATAAAATTGACAATAACACAAGGCAAGAAGGGAAAATAAGAGAAATGTTTTTTACCTTCAAGTATAAGAATCTATTACTCTCGTTCAATTTGTCGAGTAAGGCGATCCAGTCAACCCTAGTGGGTTGAAGAAGATCTTTCCATTCAGCCAATAATGGCGATGGGTCTTCGTTATCATTTAATGAAAGAATTCTCTCCGTGACCAGTTTGCATTTGCCAGAAATTGGTTTCGGTTCCTGGGGCCATAACACCTCCTCTGCCTCATGGACTTTGTCTGCTACTTCACTCCACTTGGGATCAGATAAATCAAGACCATAAATCTTGTACTTTATCTTCCCTCGCCTTTTGGGAAGCGAAACAGCCTCGGATTTCACCTCGGATGCAGCCTCTACACTGCTCGGAGAATCGTTGTTTTCTTCCTGGGTACAAGCCTCTTTTTTGAGCTGCTCCAAACTTTCATAAAACTCGCTTTCCTCCATTTTTTCACGGGCCCATTTGAACCTAAATTCCCTCAGCATATCGCCTCGAATGCCAACTTCCCCAGCAAACCTACACATTTCTTGAACTTCCTCAGACAGCAGAAAACCCTTCATTTTCTCCTTTTTTGTAGCCTTCTTCATATCATCCAAAACCATGTTGCTAACTTCACTTACTGTCTTCCACAAATCCTCACTTAGGTCCCAATCTCGATTCTCAGTTGAAGCCTTTAATGACTGCTCAAAGCTACCCTTTTCCATTTCAGATACTAGTTTTTCCACAATCATCAAAAGCATTGCATCTACTGTCTTCTTATCATAATCCGGAAATGTTTCAGAAATCTTCCCGCGCATTATCCAGACAAATCTGGATAAGAACTCATTCATTGATCCGTCATCTTCCTCAACATCTGCAGACTCAAGTTTTGGCTCCATTGCTGCATCACTCAACTTAGTTACAGTGGAGTGAATGCACCTACTGAAAATTGAATTCGATTTTCCAAGCTCAAAATTCCTGACAGGAACTGAAGAATAACAATCGTAGTGTGGATCGAGCAAAGAAAATGAAGGTGATGTGATGAAAGTGCGAGTCACATTGATGTTGACAGCCGATTGCTGACGAAGTAAGTTGCCATTGATTCTCAAAAAATTCTTCAGTGTTCGACGAAGGAGTAAATGATTTAGGCTCATCTTCGGTCCCTTAGCCCTGTATAAAAAAAACAAAAAAACAAAAAAACAAGGAATTTGAAATGAACTGTGATTTCAAATCTTGAATTTTTGAAAATCTGCTTCCAATTCTACCCCATAAGATACTCTTTTTAGAAAACAAAAAATAAGGCTAGCTAGTTCATATGCAAACAACTCCCTGTGTCTCAATTCAACTCAATTACTCAATCCAATTCAAATAAACTCAAAACTCAAGGTTAGTTTTCTATATATATATTTTTTCAATTGATATGAATCATTTCAACCTTTTCAAATCAGCTGTTCTTTCAACAAGTTTTTTTTTTATAACCAACTAAACGTCAGGTGGATTTCTTTCTTCTTCTTCTTCTTCTTCTTCTTCTTTCCCCTTTTTTATGAACTGATTCAATCCTTCTTTTTTTTTTTTTTTTTGCCTTCTATAATTTGTGAGGTATAAATTCTTAGTTTTTATTTTTCATTCAGACTAGTAGAGCATTGGTTGAAGAACAAATCAAACAACAAAATTTATATATATTCTTTGTTTTCTCCTCCGTAGGTGAAGAGAATAAACCAACATAACCCAACGAAAAAAAGATAAAAAATAATAATAATAATAATAAAACCTTGCAGATCAGAGAAATAAGCGGCGGAAGGCTGAGACGGCGGCAGCTGAGAATGCAGCGTGTGGCGGCAGCCGTTGAGACGGCGTCGAGCAGGGACGGCGTGCAGTGTGCAGTGACGAGAAATGGGAGGGAGGGGGTGACTGAACCTGAAATAGGGTTTAGAAAAAGAAAAAAAATAATAATAATCTGATGGTAATGCACGACGAGGAAAAAATGGGGAAACTGAAATTAAAAATGGAATGTTAGGTTTTTTTTTACACATTGAAATTTTCATTTTTATTTTAAATTTTGAAATTTCTTCTAAAAAATACATTTTACGTACAAAAAATAAATAAATTGTTTTTTAATATGTGGAAAAACTAAAAAGAAAAAAAAAAGTTAATTTCTTTTCATAATTTAGTTTGATTTATGACGTTAATTTGCAAGTTTTTTTTTTTAATTTACAGAAACTTCTTTATTTATTAAGTCAATATTTTCTTTAATACCGATGTTCAACTAGCATGGGTTAAAATCAACACCATATATTGTTTATTGGCGATATATGACATGTCAGATATCCACGAACTTCAGGTCTTTCCGACAAATTAAAATAGTTGTAGCGATGCATGCACGAAATAATTCTTTTTAAGTTCAGTTAGTTGGTTAGTTGCAATCCTTTTTGGATTGTCGACTAATTGTTGTCATCCGATCAAAAAATTAGATAAAGTACAGCGGTCAACCAATGTTGGTTTATACTTTTTTATTATACGTAATAAAATTAATTATTTTTATTTACAATTTAAATTAGCCACGATGCATTTTTTGAATTATAATTACGGTTTTGAATGACGAGCCAATCGATGGTATTCCTACAATATTTTAAATTATCAGTATATTAGGATTTTCGACTGTGTTATTTTATTTATTTTTTGCTAGTTGGTCATTGAGATATCAAAGTTCGATAGGTCGGTTGCAGTTTAAGGTTCCATTTTTACTTGAATATGTCATTTTTAGGGTTTTAGAAGGGCTTCTTTGTGAAAATTCATATTTTTTAATTAAAAAAATCAACAAAATAAATGAAATAATTTAAGAGTATTTTTGGTGGATATTGACATTTAAAAAAAAAATCATAATTTGGAGGTACGATAGAATTACCTAAAATTTATAACGGTGAGTTGCATTAATTTGCGCTTGTTAGCATGTAAGACCCAGGGGACTAAAACGCAGCGTTTCGGTAGATCGATTTCCAAATTACCCTATTGCTGCGATCCCATTGCTTCCTCGTTCCATTTCTGAGTACAAGAAGCCCAAAAGCTCCCAGTGATTTGGTTGGCTCTGAATAGCGCGAGGTCAGAGAGGAGGAGGAAGAAGAAGACGATGGGAACTCTGGGGAAAGCCATTTACACCGTTGGATTTTGGATCCGTGAGACGGGTCAGGCAATCGATCGCCTTGGCTGCCGCCTCCAAGGGAGATATTTCTTCCAAGAACAGCGTAAGCAATTTATTGTTATTGTTTTCTGAAATATCACGTTCCTATAGTGTCGGATCTTTCTCCTTTAATTTTGACTTTCATCCAGGTATGTTTTAGGAGTTCTGTTATCCTGATTGGATCAGCTTGTCGGAATGCTAATTGATTATGTCTGAATTTGATTGATGAAAAGTGTTTTTCGTGGTAAATACAGCTTATGCGTCGTGTCGTTTGTGTGGTTACGCCAGAGTTGCCATTGATTCTCAAATTTTGAGTGGCTGAGGTTTCGAGTATTAGGGTTACGGATGTACACGATTTTTTTTTTTTTTTTTTTTGGATTTTTATTAGAATTGTTGATGGTGGTATACGAAGCAACGTATGACGAATGCTTCTATAATTTTATAAGAGAGGGTGTCAAATGCGGGCAAACGATGCTTACTGGGATATAATGGAATTCTTAATTACAAATGCAAGTGTAATTTGGGAGTAAAGTTTTAGTGAAATGACTCCCTTGGGGATTTCAAAGTGTAATTGTTGATGGCACTGTTTCTGAAACACACTTCTTGTTAGATTTGCTTCATTTTCTGTTTGCTGTGGTATTGTAATTTGTTATGAATTCCCTTTTATTGTTCTATCATATTGATGATACCTAATGGACTAATGTGTCTGAGGTTTCCTGCAGTGTCGAGGCATCGTACTCTGATGAACATATTTGATAAGGCACCTGTTGTTGACAAGGACGTATTTGTAGCTCCAGGTGCATCCATTATTGGGGACGTTCAAGTTGGAAGAGGATCTTCTATTTGGTATGGGTGCGTTTTGAGAGGTAAAACCCATGTGAAGGACTCTTTTGTTGTTACAGTATTTCCAAGTCCGGTTTGTGCACATTTAATCTTGTCGGTACATGCTTTGAAAGTTTGGACTATCTAAAATTTTTGTCCATTTTAAACCTCTTCAAGCTATTGTAACAACACTACTTACCTAACAATTTCACTAATGAAACACATGCCCTTTCAATATCCCAATAACAACTCAGATATTGCCCATACTAATATTCCTTCCTTAACGCAAAGGTTTATGCAAAAATTAATGTAATGAGAGTTTGTGTTATTTGATGTGTTTGCAATGTCATCCAGAGTGCCTCTCCGTATCTGTTGACATTTCAACTATCATTAGCTCACTTCGGTTGCCCACTCTAAGTGCTTTAAATATCTGTGGCTTTGTCTTTTCCTGTCAAAAAAATAATTACTTGCTGGTGCTTCATGGCTAGCTCTTGCATTCCTTTTTCACCTTAACCTTGACACTTGATGTTCGATCAACTTAGGGTCCGTTGGGGAGTATAGTTTAGAATTTATTATATTTTATTGTTCACATATATAGCTCCTTTGGTAGGATCATTTTTAAAAGTAGTTTTTAGTTTAAAAAACTTTAAAAAAATAATAGTATTTTGTTATTTTCGTGTGTTTTCTTTTTTGTATTCTTTGTTAAATGTTATGTTTATATATGGTCATTAAGAATATAGAAGACTCTCTTCTTCTTGGAGTGCCCCATCGCTTATGCTACAAACATATAGAAGACTCGTACCATGTGTTTTCCTCCATTTGGAGAGGGTCTTGGGTTTAAGTTGGTGTTTTCAGGAAGATTTTCACTATTCCTTATCATCTATTGACTTTGGAATGTGTAGTGAAAGTGGCTCCTTGGAGGAGGCTTTGGCTAGAGAGGAATGCTCAATTGTTTCAAGGAAAATTAACTTTTCTGAGCTTAGGAGATGATGAGATTTAATTGTGCTCTTGATGCTGTAAATCAAAGAATTTTTGTTCTTATTTTCCTCTTTTAAGATTCGGAGAAGTTTTTTGTCATCTCCTTCAGATTTTGTAGGTTGGGAGAATGTCTTAGTTTCCCTTGTAGTTCTGTTTTCTCTTATTTATTATTTTTAGAAAAGTTACTTTAAATAGAAAAGGTTGTCAACTGTTTTATATTTTGGTTTTTTTAATTGATTTGAAAAAATAAACTTTGCAAACTTGTTATCCTAGGAGAGACCCATCTTTTAAGAACAGAAAATCATTTAAAACATAATCTTTACAGAGGACCTCACGGTCTTGTGTCCACGTTGTTTGTTATTATTTCTCATTAGAATATATGCTGAAGTATGTTTTAGATAGGAGTTGTCAATTTTTTAAAAAACGGAAAATCATAAAATACAATCTTCATTCTTCAAACAACTTCTCAGTCTTTTAGACATATTGTTTGTTTTTATCTCACTAAAATTTCTGAAATTGACAATCTGTAAAACAGTATCAAACTTAAATTAAAATAGACATTTAATTCATATCATGTTAGGCTTGTTAGCCAATGACATTACTTATACATTGAACTCTTTGTATGTTTTATTTCATAACTTAATTATCTATTTGACTAGGTGATGTGAACAGCATCAGTGTGGGATCTGGAACCAACATACAGGACAACTCCCTTGTGCATGTGGCAAAATCTAATCTAAGTGGAAAGGTTTTGCCGACTATCATTGGCAACAATGTCACCGTAGGTGTGTGTGCTATGTTATCTTAGCTGTAGCGATATAATATATCTGTCTGATCTTTTGTCCTGTATACCGTGAGCAACTGAGCATGCTGAGGATGCACGTGTTAATTATTTTAAAGTTTTCTTACTTAAAAAGAAGTTTAAACCTGACAGGTCACAGTGCCGTATTACATGGCTGCACTGTTGAGGATGAGGCTTTTGTTGGCATGGGTGCAACATTGCTTGATGGTGTTGTTGTTGAGAAAAATGCCATGGTAGCTGCTGGAGCTCTTGTGAGGCAAAATACTAAGATCCCCTCTGGAGAGGTACTTCTCAAGACTTTTTTTTTTTTAGGCCGAGGTAGGAGAGGTCTCCTGCAAAGTGGTTACAAAAAAGCAACCCTAAATGAGGTTGATCAAGAAACTATTAAAAATTACAAAGACTTGTTAAGGACACTCCAAGTTGAAGTTTTAGGCTGTAAGCTGAACTCAGCCTAAAGATTTTTGTCTGTCATGGTACGGATTAGCATTCTTTTCTATCCAAGTGAACCACAAAAGAAGCTCTAATTGTACAATTCCAAAGCACTTCAGCTTTGTCACTTACCCCACCTATCGTTGATAGTTTTCATTAGCCACTCTGATGTCTACACAGAAAGCCACTCCAAATGTAGAAAGAAGGTGCCACTCATTCATCGTTTCCTCATCTCTTTTATATAGAGCAAAAACTTTAGGCAAGATGCAAGTATATAAGGATTCTGTCTTTGAGTCCTATCATGCATATTTAAACTCTTGTAAGTCACAGACCAAAGGTAGAGTTGACACATTGGGATCCTTGCTATTCACAATAAATTTAGTGTGAGAAGAGTTTAAATTTAGGCGTTGCAAATCAAATCAAGGTGAGATGAATTACACCCAAAAAAAGAAAAATCTTGATCTGTTGAGGCAAAAAGTTCATCTTCTTCAGGGCCAAATCTTACTGTTTCTATCTTATCTATTGGGAAAATCCAATTCCTACTGTCTATCAAAAAGATCCGGCCTTAAATCCCAAACTGGAATATGGGAATTCCATTCCTCTTTGATCAATACCCTCTAGTGGATATCTTGAAATAATTTGGTTACCCTGGATACTAATTCTGAATGATAATCTGTTCTGAACTTGCATTGGAGCATGGACTTGGGCTTCTATGTTAGCTTTATGGGGTCATGGGTAGTGAGCTTTACCACAATGTTTATTTGCAGGTATGGGGAGGGAATCCAGCGAAATTCCTCCGAAAGCTCACTGATGAAGAGATAGCTTTCATATCTCAGTCGGCCACCAATTACTTGAACCTTGCACAGGTTCACGCAGCTGAAAATGCAAAGTCTTTCGAGGAAATTGAGTTTGAGAAGGTGCTCCGCAAGAAGTTTGCTCGCAAGGACGAAGAATATGACTCAATGCTTGGTGTTGTTCGTGAAATACCCCCTGAACTCGTCCTTCCCGACAACATCTTACCCAATAAAGATCCCAAGCCTTTGCAGAAATAAAACCACCCATCCTTTGTTCAATCTTGATTTGTTTAGCTGAGGAGTATTTTGGCATCATATGCAAAAATACATCAAAAAAGAGTTTGTGTACTTGCAGAATAATATCGATCATCTTCTACCGCAGAATTATGGCATCCATTTTGGCTGTTGGGACTATTCTTCTGGCAGCATTTTAGAAATGGTTTTACTGCTCAGGATGAAACTGACTTCATAAAAGTAGATTGTAAGTTTGTTCATCTTCTGTATCGAAGCTCCAATTTTCGTTCCTTTTCCCACTCATTTTGCTGATATTTGAAGCATTTGATGTCAAAAGACTGTCTGAAAGTGACTCCTAAAGTGGTGTGAAAGCCGCTGAGGGCTAATCTCCCTCCTCTGTATGTTTCAAGTCCTTTGGATTCTTCGGACAACATTATAATTGGGAGTCTGAATATTTGATACAGGTTGAGGCTTTAATGATCTTGGACAAGCAGATACTGATTGCCTGATAAAAAAAAAAAAGTGGTAAAATCAATGATTTACAAGTTCATTTTTAAAATTCATCTTTAATTTAAAAAAAACAATTTTCTATTATGTGTTCAATAAGATCTTGAATGAACGATGTTGCATTACAGGTGACATTCTCTTGGCCTTCTCTTTGAGGCTTTTGGCAGTAGATATTGTTTTATTTGGATTTTCTTTCGAAACTTGCCTTTAAGAGTATTTATAAGGTATGCTTTGTCTTACAATTTGTTTTATTTTATCGAACTCATGGGCATCTGCTAGCACATATTGTCATTTTTTAGTTTTCTCTTTGATGCTTTCTTCAGCTACCGAAGAGAGGTTTCTACACTCTTGTTAGAAATGTTTCGTTCTCCCAACGTGTCTTATTTTATAGAACTTAGATGATTATAGCATAATAATGAGCAGGGAGGAGGTAGGATGAATTTTATAAATCCCATAACGTGCAATGAAATGAACCCACTTGAACTTTAGTTTGTCTGGGAATCCGAAGATTATAATAAAAGTGGATTAGATTCTTGTTGAAATCATTAAAGATTTTTTAAGTAAAAAAGACAGAAGAAGAAGAAGACCTTGGAGTGTCTGAAAAGCCAAATGTTTTGTATGTTATGGGCGTGATTTGAGGAGCCCAAATGTGTGAGAAATAAACAAAGAAAAAGGAACATTTAGGGGAATCCATTTCTTTGATCCGCCATTGTTGCACACATTATAGCCGAAGGTTTCACAAAATCATTGAAAGTGGAAGCACAATCATTTCCATGTGGAACTGATGGAGAAGAAGACGCAGCCATGCCTTTTGCCGAAAGCAGCACCAAAGCGTTTCAAAATTATCTTTTAAAATATTGAACGGACTAAAATTGAGATATTATGAAATGACGTGACAATAATCTTAAACACAAACTAAGATACAAACATTTTTAAATCACTGCCGTATTTGTTTTAGATAATAATTTCTATCCAAAATTTTAATAAAGTTACATAATATTGTAATTTGAAAGAATATAAATGTTAAAATTTAATTGTTATTTCATTTTTTAAATGAGAATGGAGATAAAATTCGTAATATAGATTAAACATTAAACAATAATTAATAAAATAGGATTTAATTTTTGTAACTTTTTTTATAAAATTCATAAATTACATAATTGTTAAAATTTAAAAATTATTTTACAAATCTTGAACTTTTGGATTTTTGACGAATAGATTCTTCTGTAATAAAAAAACTTTTAATTACATTTTAGATAATAAAATTTAAAAGTTAAAAATTAATTAAACGAAGAATCTTCCCACAAATTGAATAAATATAATATTTATTTCTTAAAAATTTGAATGGGCCCACAAAGCGTTATGATTTATCCGCCGGATAAATAATAATATAAAAATCCAGTGACAAGTGGCGCTATACGGCCGGCCCAGATTCTTTCAAATAATAATATAAATATCATATTTTGGGTTTATATATTTATTTGGTTTCTTATAATAATAATAATAATAATAAATAATAAATCACATGGTCTTTAAAATTCTTTTTATTTTAAATTTATCCCTAATGTCTCGGATGTTTTAATTTCACTATTTTAAAATAAATGGATAGATTATACAAATTTTAAAATAATAACTTTAAAAAAAATACTAAATAAGTAATTTAAAAATTAATTCTAAAGTATTTTTTATTATTTATTTTTTAAAAAATATACAGATTTTATCCTTGAAAAATAAGTTATGTTAAATATACTCTAAATTATTTATCTTTTATTTATTTATTTTAATTTTCCACAAATTACTCTAAATTCCAAAAATTCCCAAAATGGGCATAAGAGAGTCGTAATTTAAGTTGGGTTCACTTTCTGGCTCAGAGATTCCGTAGCCCTCGGAGTCCCCTCGGAGTCCTATATAAAGGAGGGCAGAGAAAGCAGGACCTTAAGCCACCAAGATGGGAGCCGAGCCTTTGCTTCACACTGCCAATGACTCTGAAGCTGCCCCTCTTATTCTTGGTCTTCAACCTGCTGCCCTTATCGACCATGTTGCTCGTGTCGATTCCTCTCTTCTTGATCGAATTCCCGGCGACCGCGGTGGCTCAATGCCGGTAAACATCCTTCTTTCTTTCGCCTTTTTACTCTACTCGCTCAATTGTGTTTGTTGTGTTCTGTTTTGGATTTCGTTGTGTTTTTAAGATCAGAATTGTATTGACTAATTTCTGTGTTGTTGATTCATCTTTGATTAAGCGGGTGGTTCTGCTTCTGACGACGTTTTTGTTTCTTCTAATGTTTGAATCTCTCTTTGATTATGTGTTCTGTTCTGTGTGGTTTTGGAACTGTCTTTTTACTGTCCAATACAGTCGGATTTCTTACGGTGCTGTGGATTTTGTTTTTTTTCTACTTTTAGGAGCTGAATTCTTGTTGTTTTTGTGCAATGCTCTGTTTTTGTTTTCTTTAATCGAGCATGTGGGGAGGAGAATTTAGTTTATGTTTCTTTTTTCACCATTTTATTCGTATCCAAGTGCTGAATTTCGTCTGTTTTGAGTTTATTTTCAGGTTGGTATGGAAGAGCTTGAGAATATTCTGAGTGAGGTGAAATCCTATATACGTTCCTCGCCTGATGATCTGACGCCGGTCAAGACAATAGCTGGGGGAAGTGTTGCTAACACAATTCGAGGATTGAGTGCGGGGTTTGGAGTCAGCTGTGGAATCATTGGCGCCTATGGGGATGATGAGCAAGGAAAATTGTTCGTCAGTAACATGGGCTCCAATGGGGTCAATCTCTCAAGATTGAGGATGATCAAAGGTCCCACAGCTCAGGTCTGCTTCACTCCCTTCATAGTGGGGTGTCCAAATTTGCATTCTGTGTTTATGTGTTTTAAAGTTCTGAGAATGTATTGTAAATTGTCCGGCAGTGTGTCTGCCTGGTTGATTCATTGGGCAACCGCACAATGCGACCCTGTCTCTCAAGTGCAGTCAAAGTTCAGGTATATTACCTTCTCAGTTGGGAGTTCGTAACAGCCAAGCACACCGGTTAGCAAATATTGTCTCTTTGGGCTTTCCTTTCAAGGGCCCTCTATTAAGAAGAGGTTTCCACACCCTTACAAGGAATGCTTCATTCCCCTCTCCAACCAATGTGGGATCTCACAATCAACCCTCCTTGGAGGCCTACCATCTTCGCTAGCACACTGCCCGGTATCTAGCTCTGATACCATTTTTAACAAAGGACAATATTTGCTAGCGGTGTGTTTGGGCTGTTATAGAGTTTGTTATAGAGTTTGTGTTGGTTTGTTGAATAAATTGATCAGTTTAGTACTTTTGTATGTTAAACAGATGAGCTTTGGTTACTAAATATGCTGATTATCTATTTGTTTTGTGATCTTTCAGGGCAATGAACTGAGTAGAGATGACTTTAAGGGCTCTAAGGTCAGGATACTCCCATCTTTATTTTCTTTTAACATAAGAGGTAGAGGCTTTTGGTAGACTTAATTATTTCCATGTCTTTATTGCAGTGGCTTGTAATGAGATATAGTATATTTAGCTTAGAAGTTATTCAAGCAGCTGTAAAGATGGCCAAACAAGAGAGAGTTTTAGTATCCTTGGATTTGGCCAGTTTTGAGGTATAGAAATAGACAACTTTGTTATGCCGTTTTAAAAGAAATGTTGAACAAAGTAGCTCACATCTCTATATTTGGCCAGATGGTTCGGAATTTTCGATTGCCTCTTCTCAAGCTATTGGAGTCCGGGGATATCGACCTTTGCTTTGCCAATGAGGACGAAGCAAAGGAGTTGATAGGGTGATGGTCGTTCCTTTTAAGCTCGTTATTCTTCGAACTCGACTGATTGTTAATTTGATATCTGCACTACTTCAGCTGTTGGATATTTCGGTTCTGTGGCAGAACATTTTCTAGTTGATGGTATTAACATCTGTCATCTTTACAGGGGTGAGAAAGACGCTGATCCTGAAGTTGCACTAGAATTTCTTGCAAAGCACTGTCAATGGGCAGTGGTGACATTAGGTGCCAATGGTTGTATCGCTAAGCATGGAAAAGAGGTTAGTGATTGATTTTTCCTCTTATTGGCAACATGTGACGATTCAAACATTAGAATATCTTCTAGTTTCTTTCTCATGAACACAATGTTTCAAGCTTACGCATGGATCGTTGGTAAAATGAGTCTCTTTTTTGTGGATAACTAGCACTCGTGCTTTGCTTTGGAGTCTCTAGGGAGAGGAGTAATAAAGTGTTTAAAGGTGTGGGGAGTGGTCTTGGTAGAGAGTTTCCAAGCCCACTGCTAGCATATATTGTTCGTTTTGGCCCGTTATGTATCACCGTCAACCTCACGCGTTTATTAGGGAGAGATTTTAATTCTCCTCTCCAACCGAGGTGGGATTTCACAATCCACCCCTTGGGGGCGCAACGTCCTCGTTGGCACACCACTCGGTATCTGGCTTTGATACTATTTGTAACAACTCAAGTCCACCACTAGCAGATATATTATCTGGATGAGTATCGGTTCGCTCTATAACTTTGAAAGACGCGTTTTAAAATCTTGAGGGGAAGCCCATAGGGGAAAGTCCTGAGAAGACAATATCTGCTAGCAGTGAGCTTGAGCGGTTAATGTTTCATCCCATGTTAAGGTTCCATATTCTCCCTTTGGCCTTTTTGGTGTGCAAGGACTTTTGTCGGTTAAGGTTGATCTTACTTGATTGGACCCCTTGTCTTTAGCTTGGCTTCTTTTGGGGGTTTGTCTTTTTTATGTCCTTTGTATTCTTTCATTCATTTCAATAGGACATGGAAGTTTCTCGTTGCATCTAGGAAATGTTTAGTTTGTCCAAAGCAATACACAAATTCAAGAGACCATAGAGTGGAACCAAGTGTTCTGAATTCTGATACAATATTTCCATGTGTGGGTCATTAGTAATGAAGTTACATAACTCCCCTCAACATATCAGGTTGTCCGAATTCCAGCGATAGGGGAGTCAAAGGCGACCGATGCGACCGGAGCAGGCGACTTGTTTGCGAGCGGGTTTCTATACGGATTAGTGAAGGGATTATCTCTTGTGAAATGCTGTCAATTGGGATCATGCAGCGGCGGTTCTGTCATCCGTGCCCTTGGGGGTGAGGTTACCCCAGAAAACAGGCAATGGATGCACAAGCATTTGCAGATCAAAGGGCTTCCGCTCCCTGAGATCCCTCAATGATCAATCATTTCTCTCATGTCATTGTTGCCTCCATCATCTCTTTCAAGTTATTTGAAGTTAGCTGGACCTGTTTGATAATCTTAGGCTTTATGTCTCTCCATAAACAAGATGTAAAAAGTTGTTTTTCATTAATGTGATTTCATCTACTTTCAAGCTCCTCTGTGGTCTCTAGTGCGTATGTGCATGCATGTTTAAAAAGGGACCGTCAATATAAGAAGTCCTAACGTCAAACTAAGCGTCTTTGTACTTCACTTGTTGTACTTAGGCTCGGATCCATAAAACTTCGAGCGAACTTTGCAATGCATCAAGATCTGTCATATATCCTCTTCACATATGGAAAGAATCCATTCATCTTCTTTCTGAAGATTCTCCCCTTCATACAATTCAATATTAACTAGCTTGATTCCAAGTGTCTAAGGACCATTGTGGATCAGCTTAATGTTCTTCTCACAATAATATAATAGAAAAACATAATCAGTTGTGATAACGCATTTTAAACGGTCTGATACAACTTTCATAAATGTAAAATCGAAATCTGAGGCCACAATAGAGAAGTATCGAAATGTCTGCACTAAAGATCCAAACCTAACAGCAATACCCAGGAAGTGGGGAAGGGAGAGGCAACGTCTGCACGGTGTGTGCCCTTAGATATCCATTGGCGCCACGCCTTGATCTGGGGCACTACCTTGGTCTGTCCCTGCAGCAGCTGGTTCGGGGGCAGCAGAATCACCCTGCTCCGGGGCGACATCCTGATCCGCAGCAGGAACATCATCCTCCTTAACAATCTCAAATTCATCAATCAACTTCTGAACAGTTTCCCTATCCAGTATATGGAAAGGTTCACCAACTCCCAAAATGGAAATCGTGCATATGGAGGAAGTTAGTTTTTCTCCTTGCAAGGTTTCTCTGGTAGCCATCAGTGCATCTTTGATTAAGTCGTCTCTAGAAGAGTCCTTGAAGTTCTCAAACCTCCTTTCCAAGTATGTCTTTGCAGCCTGAGAACGGGATCCTATGGCAAAAGCTTGATATTCAAAGTAATTCCCGCTCGGGCAGTTGTAGTAGAGATGAGCGCCAGACTCATCCAGACCACCTACCAGCAGACCAACACCGTATGGACGTTTCCATGAGCGTTGGGTGCAGACCTGCAACAAATGTGCAAGATAATTAGAGAAACCTAAGTTTCTGGACATGAGAACTGGTATTCCCTGTAAAAATAACCATGCTTGGAGCCCTGAACATACATATAACAGAACAGTTCAGAGAGAATACACCCTCAATAAAGAACCAGCAAGAACCAGCAAAGGATTGATAACAATTAACAACTACATCTGGTCCAAAGCCATAAGCTACGTCCTACACACTTGAATATATTCTCGTGGGAAGGAATTCACCATGATTTATGGAGAAACAAAAGGGTACACGTACAACAAAATAGCAGTCCACTCCCCTTTTACCCATATCGGTTGACGTAAACCTATTTTACAGCGGAAAAAAAAAAGTAGAGGTTAAAGAGGGGATAAATGCATGAAGATAAGCTCCTGAAAGCTCGTTCAGGCTGGTGGCTGAAATGAAAAGATAGAGACGTTTGGAAGTTTGCCATTAGAGCTTATCTATGGCTCATTTGGTTAGAAAGAAACCAGATCATCTTTCACGACGCGTTTGGTTAGAAATGCTTACATAAGTACATCGATTTTGTTCTTCATACAGTCTCTCATTAAAGTGCCCTTCCCACAAAATTTGTTCTATAGCATAACCACATAGTATTTCAGATCACCCTAGTTTGTAAGGTCTTCATGTATTAGCTAGTTGGCGGTGGATGCCATTTTCTCTAACTCTGGACTCCAGGTTTTTTTGTCTTTATTTTTGTTGTGAATACAAGATCTCTAACAAAAAAAAAAAAACAAAAAAAAAAGTGGGATAAATGCAATAAGCCAGGTTACCAAGATTGTTTCTTCATCTACACTACTATATGAGTATCGCATTCCGAGTACCAACATTTTATTCCCCAAATTTCAAGCAAAGCTAGGAGAAGGGCAGTAAAAAGGAATTGAGATATCAAAATGATTAGGCAAATCAAAGAACTTGAAAGCAGAATCTAACCCTATAAAGGATCTATTTAAATCAACACCAACACCAACACAACAACCACATTGAAACGGAATTAAAGAACTTAGCAGAGAATGGCACGTCCTCATGCTATCTCTCAGTGCCCTGTCACATACTAATAAATTAAACCCAATTCCAGGAATTCATCACTCCACTTTTTTTCTTTTTTCCTTTTTTATGGTAAGAACCCGAACTTTTATTGAGAAACATGAAACAAAACGTTCCTAGGAAACCATTCCAGAAGAAATTATTGGGAGCTATGCCATCCCCCATGACCACCAGATAGCGACATAGTTAAACGAATCTAATTTTTCATACATCTAATGGTCATAAAAAGTGGTAGATACATTGTGACCCTAAATAATTACTCAACTTCCTGGCTTCTACTAAAGTCTAAACTATTGAACAACAAAATACAAAAAATTAGAAAGAACAAATTACCAGCAAGGCTAGGTGGGTTCAAACTAATTCAACAATTGGAGAGCTTGAAGTCCTAGTTTGTTTCTACTACTGCAGGGTTAAGAATCAGTGGAACGAATACTAACAGCATAAGATAAGCAAGCAGAAAGCCCATAATCTTTAGCTGCCATTAAGCACTCAAAGTGCTGATCATTAGAGGATACATAGGCAACCTTCTGCCATTTCCTAAATGTTCATTAACTTCAGTTTCTGGCTAATAAAAGATTCACATTCTATCCCCTCAGCTTAGAGAACTTAATAATCTGAAATGTTTCACCTTTAAATATCCAGCTATGGTAATGCGTAATTTCAGAACCAAGCCCGCCACTGGCCAAATAAATTCAAACCCACAGCATAGATAGCTAAAATACAAGAAATACCTAAGAAACTACAAGCACCAACAAATTGTGAACAGAACGAGGGCTTCGTTTACAAACCTGAGCCTTATCGGCAAGTTGAACTACGAGACGACCAACGGGAAGCGGAGATTCGTAAGTGTAACTGTAATTGATACACTCAGATCTCATATAACGGGAAAGAACGCGTCCATCAGCAGTAAGGCCGGAAATGGCGACGCCGATGTGATCGTCGACTTTGAAGATCTTCTTCTGGTGCGAGGATAGTTCAGAGTTAGCCTTATTGACGCAGGCAAGAACCACATGGGTCTTGGATCGGAGGCCAATGGCAGCGGAGCCTTGCTTCACGGCCTCCATCGCGTACTCCACCTGAAACAACCTCCCCGCCGGACTCCATGTCGTCACGTCCGTATCGTACTGATTCCTAAACATTGTTGCTGAAACAAAAATAAAAACAATTCAAGAGTTTCACAGAGCCACAATCACGATCCCTGGTGTGCACAAAGGGAGAGGATTGAGGTCGTATTAATGGAGGATTTAGGGGTTTTCGTCTTCTCCAAGGCAATATTTGGCGATGGGTTTCCTCACTTGTGGTGACTTTACTCGTTTTTTATTTTTTTTATTTTGAAATTACTTTTTCCTATTTAAAACTTAAATAACACTTCATTTCTAACTTTTTTTTTTTTTTTTTTTAATTTGGTTTTTTTTTAAATAAAAAAATTCATTATTTTAACCAAATAGTTGAAGTATATAAATCAAAATAGATCCACACGGTAACAATATGAGTGGTATGACATTGCTAGTTCGAGCATAACTTAGTGGATACAGACATTACTTAATGTCTCAAAGATTGCTGACTTAATCACGTGACTCATCAATATATAAAAAAATAAATTTATTTATGTAACCGTCTAAGCCCACTGCTAACAGATATTGTTCTTCTTATGCATTTTCTTTTAACTTTCCATAAAGGTTTTAAAACACATCTACTGGTGAGAGGTTTCCACGTCCTTGTAAGAAACGTTTTGTTATTCTCTCATACCAATGTGGGATATCACAGTCCACCCCTTGGGTGCTGACACACTGTCCAATATCTGACTATGATACCATTTGTAACCATCTAAGCCCTAGTAGATATTCTCCTCTTTGAGTTTTATCTGAAGGTTTTAAAACATGTCTACTATAGATAGGGTCTAGCCTTACTGGGATTAGAGGTGGTCACTTGTCAATATCTTATAGTGGTGGAGTTAGTCGGTTATTGTTACCGTTTAATGGGGATGATAAAAATAAAATTATTTTTAAAAATCATTATTGTTTAATGATTATAAAATATAATGCATAATAATTAGAGTAATATGTTTTTGAAAATAATATTTATCATAGATATAAAATAATTGGCTTAAATGAAAATATATAGGAAATTGTAAATTCGAAATGGATAATTAAATATTAGAGATAAAATTAAATGACGACAAAATGGAACTATTGGGTATGGAGCCCATGGGTTTCCATTTTATGGGCCAGAAATTCATTATCCGGCCCATATTGTCCAATTCGCCCAGTCGCCGAAAGCTCACACATATTCAACGACGAAAAAGGAGGGAAAACAAGCCCTAGAGCGAGAGCGCCATTTTCTTCGACTCCTTGTTCTTTTGAGCTCCACAGATTTCAAACAAGCCCTTGCTCGCCATTTCGGAACCATGGTAACTAAGAATTTTCTTTTTTCCTTGCTTTTCGGTTCTGTATAATGTTTTCGTTGTTCTTTTTACCCTTTTTTTCCCCTTCGATTCGATGTGGAATGAGTGTTAATGTAGCCGTATGTTGTATCAGATAGTTGGCTGAAGTTTTCGATTTATTTTACTGATTCTTCTGTTATGTAGATTCTTGGCCGTTTATTTATTTTTTCCTCCATTTTGCCTTGATTCGTAAATGACGCTTAATTCTATGATATGATTGTTTGGACGTTGTAGAGCATCCCAGTTAACCCGAAGCCGTTTTTGAACAATTTGACTGGAAAGACTGTGGTTGTGAAACTCAAGTGGGGGATGGAGTACAAAGGTTTGGTTCTATCTGCTGCTTGTTTTCCTCGTTTCTCTTGCCTGCTGATGTTTGTACTCACTTTCGTTTACATTTCAGGCTTTCTTGTCTCGGTGGACTCGTACATGAACTTACAGGTGTGTTTCTACTTGCATTGACATTAATTTAGTTAGTTCTTTTCGATTACGATCATATTCTCGTTGTTTTTATGTCTCCCTCTGCTGCGGAGCTTTGTTTACCAAGAGTCCGTATACTATTTTGACTGTAGTGAATTTACTCGATATGAGAAGGGAACTTAGTCTAATCGTCTTTTTACTTGAAACATTGTTCAAACGTTGCACTAACTGTTTCAATGCCGTTCATCTCTGAATCTAACTTGATGTGTTCTGCTCATATTGAAAGTTCCCCCTTACAACTATTTATCATTGGCTTTCTCTGGAAAACTAGTTTGAAAACAGCGTTGGCCATTTTTGTTTTCATAATTTTTTGTAAGAAATGCTTTGGAATAATTTGTAAATTTTATTATTTATTGTGCATGTCGAAACTGGTATACATAGTCAAGTGGTTTAGGCATCTCTACTTCGTTTAAGAGGTCGTTGGTTTCACTCCTCACTCCCACATTTGATTTAATATTCTCGAAAGGGAAATTAAGTTACAACTTTTTAAATGCAGCTTGCCAATACTGAGGAATATATCGACGGACAATGTACTGGGAGTTTGGGAGAAATATTGATCAGGTAACCTTTTTTTTGTGATTGGAAATCACAATATCTAGTGCATCAATGCTTATTTGTTGATTGTAATGTGATTGGAGTGTTGTTTGAAATATCATTAGACTAATAAGTGTATATTAGTGATTGAATAGAGAAGTTGTGGTGATTCGATATAAATAGTATGGGATGGAAAGGAGAGTAGAGAATTTTTTAGTGGTTTAGGCTTCAGTGAGTATAGTCACGAGAGGGAAGGTTCCAAGTACCTCAAATATTTTGTTATCTTGGTGTTCTGTTATGTTTTATATTTCAGTATATTTGGTTATATCAAATCTACTCCAGAGAAATTCGATAATGGCCATGGGGTCAGATGAAAATTTATGTGAACAGATGTTGATGTTTTTATGTGAAGAGAATCGTTCCCTGAAGTAATTGGCAGAGGTAATGGATTCAATGTTCCAATCTTTTCGAGATAGAGTGGCACAGAATTTTAGTGAAATGAAAGCGGAGATTATAGAAATAAGAAAAGAGATCAGATGGGCAAAAACAAAGAGGTAGACATTCATATTGGAATCAGATTTCTCATCTCGCAAGGATACAAAAAAGGTTGATGATGAAGAGAGTGAGACGGCCACAAAAACATGGAACAAACCTCAGAATCCTCACATGAGGAACAAGAGTGAGAATGAGAAGTCGATGAAGAAAAAAGTAAGAATGGATTAAGGATTAATGGAGCTTGTATGGAAGCAAAGGGGAGTGTGCAAAAGAGCTGTAGAAGGAACCAAAAATACGCCTACCAAAAAACACTTAATGTATGGTTTAGATCGAGGGGAGGTTAACCAATAAACAATTGCTATTTCTATGGCTGGAGATTAGTTTGATGTTTGAAAACCTTTGAGTGGGTTGGGAAGGCATTCAAGTTAAGAAAGGAAGGATTTCTGGAGAGATTGTCAGCAATTGCTACTTCTATGGCCAGAGATAAACGCTTGGGGAGGCGCTAACGCAATCATCATGAAGAGAGGTGTTTGAGGGATCAGAGAGGAACTGCTGTGCAAAAAATAGAAATAACAAAAGTCGTGCAAGAGAGGCCAATGCTGGTGGAAAATGCAGGAGCTGTTGATGGAGATGGGGTCGTGGAGAAGGCATCAACACAAATTTCGTCAAGATGTATTCGTGGATATGAAGTTGTCTAGTCACGCGAATTGTTAGAAGAAAAAAAAGGTCCATTTCTTCGTAACTACAAAAATAAGGCTCATGCTATACAAGTTGAATTTTGGGGTGTGTTAACTTCTATATTTGAACTCAAGAACTGACCCACTACTAAAAGGAAAACCCTAGGAGCCATAGGTCCACATGCTCTCTTTTCACCTGCGTTGTCGCACATCCTTATTTCTATTCCCAACACTGCCGATTGTTGCCTGTGATATCTCCTCTACATGCCACTGCTTTCCGCACAAGGTCATCAAAGCACAACCAGTTGGGTGTTTGAAAGGGGAACGGATTTAGCCTTGAGAATGAGTATGCCGAGGAGAGATGTTCCAAATGCCTCGTAACTTTGGTTATCTTTTACAATTTAGTATACTTGTTTTTATCATAATATGAATGGCTGTTTATGACATAAATGACTCGAGCGAGAAAATGTAACAGACAACATGTAGAATAAGGTCGTACGCATGCATTTTTCTTTCTACGAGGACTATTAAGGATATGTTAGTAAGTTATTTGTGCTTATCGATGAATTCTTGCACAGATTCTCATATCGAACATGGCAATGTTCCTACTTTTTCGTGACAGGTGTAACAACGTTCTTTACCTTCGCGGAGTACCGGAGGATGAAGAGATAGAAGATGCCGAGCGTGACTAGCATGTAAATTTTTAGCAGCTTTTTGATGGCGTAGCAGTAGTGAAGTTTTATGATGTTATTGATACTATTTATGGCATCTCAAGGGACAGGAACACTCCAATTTGGTGGATTTCAAAACCTGCAACAATCGGTTTGCTATCATACAAGGATGTTTTTATTTTTAAAATTGACCATTATTCTTGATCCATAAAATTTTTAAAAAATATCTCAAAATTTCTTAACCCTCAATTCACGTGTCCAATACTATCACTTATTTTAAAATTTCATTTTTATTAAATGTTTTACTCATTTTAAAAAAATCAAACTTTAATTTAAATATACGTATAGTATGACAATTAATTCTTTAAATTTTAATATCTGGGTGATATCGAATATTATGAAATTTAAAAAGTAATCATAGATTAAGCTTTTTGGATTTAATTGCAAAGAAAATAAATTTCAGAGAGCTGTCAAATCGGTAATAGTTAATGATTTATTCACATTTGTGAGTAAACTATTATTTTTTTGTCCCAAATTTTCTTATTGATATTATTATTTTAGGGTAAAAATATTAAATTGAAAAATGAAAAATGAAATAAATATTTTAATATATATTATTTAAAAATATATATATATATAATAATTGTTTTTTTTAAATGATAAAACTCCCCAAAACCCCCGACCATATTGCATAGAACAAAACATTCCATCCATAATACCAAAAATTGCCTTTTCCCTCTTTCAGATCTGAACCGCTGCATTTGCTCGACACGTCCTGTTGAGCTGATTGTCGTCCCCAAATCCCTAATTCCACTATCAACTCCCTTTCCTCTGCTTCTATTCCTTCTCATATTACTGAGTTCTCACCTTCTTCTCGCGGGTTTTTTTTTCTGTTTCATTCTTCGATTCGATCGTTGCTGCATTGTGGAATGTGGGTTTCCTCAGAAGATCTAGGGTTTATATCACCGGATAGCTACGGCCTATATGCGATTTTCAGATCAGGTACTTGAATCTCTGATGATTAATCGTTATGATGTTTGCTGCCTTCTTCTATATATTTTGCCATTTCTGTGGTTGAACGATTGAAACGAATCTCAGAGGACGAACGCTTGGGATGGAGATTGTACTAAAAGAGAAGGATGCTGCGGATTGGGTTTATAGAGGCGAAGGAGCCGCTAATCTTGTTCTTGCATATACTGGCTCCTCTCCAGCTTTTGTATGTTGAACCTGTCGCTCCTTTCTCTTATTACATATAGATAAAAAAACACGATTGTCATTAGGATGAATTTGGCAGTTTCTACGTTGTTACAGATACTTATCTGTAGTTGCAAGTTTGTGACTGGGAAATGGGGCATTGGATAGCCAGGAAATTCTTGACAATTTCCTTTTCTTTGCGTATATAACAGATGATAATCTAAATGAAGGGATGGTTTGAATTCAACCTACAAAAGAGAGAGCATTACTTTGGGGATTTAAACTTTTTTGGGGACTAACTATTCTTCTTGATATAGATTGGAAAAGTTATGCGTATACAAAAGGCTTCTATCAATGGATCACAGCATGCGAGGACTCCGACCGCATTTTCCAAATACGAATACTTGTTGTGGGGTGACATAGGGAACCTTGTCTCATCCGCTGATAGGGACACTGCTGCCCAAACCTTTGTGCAGCGTGTAATGAGCCCTTTATTGGGTTCCAAACACGTTGATTCTGGTGTATGTTTTTCCTTTGCTCTTTAAGTGGATTGATATATTTCAGAAATACAGCTGATTGTATACTTTTTCTTTTCATAGAATTCTACCATTAAAAGTGTTGCAAAACTGAATACAAATTTCTGAGCGTGGTATATCTTTACACTCGCAGAAACTTGTCTTAGTAACCAGAGAATTTCTAGAGTTTGCAGAGAAGAATGTAAATAGTGAACGCCCATCTTGGAGGGTAGATGCTGGAAAGATTGATACCCATCGTGATTATGTTCTTATTATATCTGATCATTCCATTTTCCCTCACGGTAATATTACATTTTCTACAATGTTCTATTAAATACCAATGTACCGTTGCATTTTCTTATAACGAAGAGGACAACCTGCCTGTATACTCTGTCCGATTAGTCATTGGTCCAGTTAAGGTGAAAAAGTTGTCTACATCATCCTATAGAACATATCTTGTTTAAGTAAGGCATTGCTTATTTGTTTTCTGTTATTTTATTCCCAAGGAATGAACCAAGGGGCTGATAGTAGCTTTTGCACATTATTCATACATGGTTTCCTAGTAGGTTACACATTATAGTAACTTCTTGGAGCTTTTTATGTGCATGATTTAAATCTGTCTAAGTACTCATGATGTAGGAGTGCCCATTTTGGAGTGACAAAGCTGTCCTAATTCCCTGTTTTCTCAGTGTTGATGCATTGTGGTGTTCCGATTTCTCTCTTTTCTTCATAAGAAAATAAAAAACGTGCACCTTCTGATTTATTTTATAGTTTATTATGGATGTTTAGGTATTCATGAAAACTTTTCCATATATGATCTTGATGAATGGTCAATTGCTGTGCTGCATATGAGTTTGCTGATTAGATTGTCTCCGTCTTCTGTATGCTCTTGAAAAATATAAGCCAATGGTTTTAGAAAAGGAATAACACTCAAATATACTATGTTTCCCGCTCTTGATTTCCTTTCGAAATGGAATGCTACCTTACCAATTGACTGGCCTTACTTGCAGCCATGATATCAGGCAGATAATGACGTCCTTGTTAATTTTCCCCTTTTGTTTTCCACTTTTTTTCATTATTTCATTTTGGTGATGGAATTGCTTACGTTTTCTATTTCAGGTGCTTTAGAAGGTGAGCCTTGCATATCTGTCGAGATAAAGGTACTTCTCACTTCTATGGTATTTATTTTTATTTTTTCTTTTTAGCATTGATTAATTTAATTCTGCAAGCATTACTCCAAATGAATGATAAAGTGGCTCTTTTTAAAATTTTTTGTTCTGTTTTCTTCTTACCCCAATAGCCAAAATGTGGGTTTCTCCCATTCTCAAGGTTCATAACCCATGGCAATGCGGTTAAGAGGTGTATGACTCGTTTCAGAATGCACCAAGCCCTTAAGTTGCATCAAGAAGAGGTGATCTTTCTTCATTGTTTCAATGAATTTAGCTGTCTTAATTTATTATATTTCCTAATTTAGTTTCCATCACTGTTGCAATTTATTTATTTTGTAGATATCAGAGTTCAGTGATTATGATCCACTTGATCTCTTCTCTGGATCGAAGGATCGTATACTTAAAGCAATTAAGGATCTTTTTTCCACGCCTCAAAACAACTTTCGAGTGTTCTATAATGGCTCTCTTATATTTGGGGCATTGGGTGGTTCTGCAGAGAATACTGACGTGATTGTTGGAGAAGCATTTGAAGATGCACTGAAGTCTGTCATCCTGGCAGATGATGGGCTATGCACTACTAGCTTGCTACAGCTTGTCACTGAAACTTTATATAAATCTGGAGTTCTGGATCGACTTCTTGAAGTCCAGAAGCTTGACAGTTTGGACATAGAAGGTGCTATTCATGCATATTATGATGTAATTTCAGAGCCTTGTGTGGTTTGTGGACAGTTGAATGAAGATGAAGAATTGCATAGATATGCCTCTTTGCATTCCCTTCCTCTTGATCAAAGCTTAAAGATTGTCAAAAACTTTTTGATAGCTGCTACTGCCAAAGACTGTAGCTTGATGATTAGTTTTAGGCCAAGAGAAGGGAAAGAATGGGGTTCTTCGAATAACACAATACGCCTTGAATCAACAGGGCAATTTTTTGATTATAAGGTACATGTAATTCATCTTTTCATTCTGTTTATTTCAAAAGGATTATTTGAAAGCATTTTATGTTATAATTCTTCCAATTGATATCCTTGCCACTCGAGAGTAAATATTTATGAATGAGGAAAGAGAGAGTCTGCTTTTAGAAATAGTTATGAACATTGAAATCAAGCAAGCGTTACATAACTATTTGGCATTTTTATGATAAAATTTATCAGGGCTCACCAATATGGATCTTTCCATTTCAATGATATTTTTGCTACTGCTTCTCTTTGGGTTTGTGTAAAATATTTGCCATTTGCTTCAGTTATGAGCTTTACTTCAATTCACCGTGTGCTTGAAAACCAAATCAGTCCAAATCTAAGCATACAAAAAGAAGTATTTATCAGTATCCTGAGTTGATTTTTCTCCACTTCAAGGTGTCCAATTTGTGAGGTGAAAAATTACCTGCTTACAATATTTCAGGTACACTTCATTGACTTGGATCTAAAACCAATGAAGAAGATGGAAGAATATTATGAACTGGATAAGAAGATAGTGGGTCTCTACAGGAAAATAGAGAAAGGGAAAGTAGGTGATATTCAAATGCAAAATTATATGAGACTAAGGTTGGAAAGTAGATCCAATATTAAGAAACAATTTCCTCATTGAGGATTTACTTATGTATGTGGTAAGTTCAATACTTTGCTTTCCTTACCATAATTATTACAGCGCCTGTTCTGGAATTTTAGTTACAGGCTAATTATATATACTACTTTACTTTATTTGTTTATTGCTCTCACATGATTCACCCTACTAATCCTCAGATAGACTTTTGCCCATCCCAAAGCTAGTTCTAAGTGACAATGAGAATTTTGATTTATTAAATTATTAAGTTTTATACTTTGAGGCTTGAACTCAGGGAAGGTTACTTTAAATATTCTATGCTTTTACTACTAGAGCCACCCAATGCAGATTATGATTAACATGTATATTTTCCATACATTTACTTGTTTACCTGGCATCTTGCCGTAATTTATCATGCATGCATCCTTTAGGAAATTTTCTTAGCATTCAGTATACAGAAGTTTGAAATTATTACCACAAAATTGCAAATATATACATTTTCCGGATAGATTATACTTGCTTTATATCTGTAATATAATTGAATATCATCATTTATGTTTACAGAATACTGGAGATACGGGGTTTGTGTTGCCCATGTCTATATCTGGACCTTCAGATAAAGGATTTATGGGGCATGCTTAAGTGGTGTGTATCATGGTCCAATACAATGGCTGCTCTTGGCTGCACCCATCCCTAAAAAATGAGCGATTGAAAAGGTTACTCTCTAGCATCCTTTGACATTATTTGTATTTATTTGCGTGCATGAAAATAAAAAATCTGTCAAGAATTTTCTTCAAGGGGAAGAAATATCTCATAAAAGTGGATCAGTTAGTGTGGCAAAATATAAGAACGGGAGAATTCTCATTGGATGTTATTTTTCATTAGTGAAGCTAATTTTTAGTGACATCATTTCAATTTAATGATATTCAAGTTTTTTTTTTTAAAAAAATTCGCATTCACTTGCATTTACCTTTATTCTCTGCTCCCTTCTGATCATTAACAATTTCCTCCACTGCTTCCTCCCCTCCTTGCTTTCTGGCCAATGGAGGATCCGTCGTGAGGACGCCCTCTCCCATCAAGTCTTACAATATTGTTGGGCTGCAGACCTGATTTCTATGGATGAAGAGATATTATTGGATTTGTTGAACCTTTATTTATGTTCTAAAAACCAGTCCCCTTGTTTAGTAGGGAAGAAGCTTTGGGATTTTCTTAATCCTCCCTCTCAAAAGCGAAGGGGGATTAAACCTCCTCTCTCTGCCACAGCTCTGCAACCATAGCGACATTTCATAATGCATAACGCTTTTGTACCTGTGAACTCGTTCCAATCCCATCCGATTTCGGAGATTATTCAAGCTCGTAATTTGCTAGTTGCCTTCTGATTTTGATCGTCTTCTGTTGGCAGGTATGAAAAAGAAGGGAAATCAACCAAGAAACTAGAAGCTTTTTAAAAAGAGATGTAACTGGCATAGTAGCGGGCACACTGCAGGCTGCAGTGTGATGCCTCAGCGCGTCAAGATGATCGGAGCCCTGATTTGATGAAGGGCTAAACTGTAGGGGGGAGCCATGTGTAGTATAATGTTACGTTCTGAAGGGGAGTTGGGCATTCAAGGAAAGGACAAGAAGACAAAAGACAACAAGGGACATAGTAGGGGGAAAATAAAATCGAGGGATTGAGGACGATATCATGCTTCTGATATAACCTCATTTTCCCTTCCATTCTTACCTTCATGTTTATATGGATTTCATCAATTTATTAGATAATTGAAGTGAAATTTGACTCCTAGGATTCCTACTCTGTCCTTGTTTCCTTTTTGTTTCTTCAATTCAACCTTTCTTAAATTGATATCCATTTAAAATTGAAGTATCTAAGTATTTTTTTTTCAGGTACTAAGATTAAGTACAAGGACAAACATCAAAATATTGATTATTATCTCATAAAGGTAAATTACTTAACAAAACTAAGGGCATTTCCAAACACAATTGATGACACCTTTGGGCCATTTTAAACATTTTGATATCACATTGTTCGATGGACCCTAGAGCTCACGGAGTAAAAGATCATCAACAAGGGTGTTCTAGTGCGTCATAGATAGATCTATGACTAGCATCATTTGATGATGCCACCTGAATCACTAGAAAGACGTAAAACATATAGCTAACCCACCTGAATCACTAGAAAGATATAAAGCATATAGCTAACCCAATAACAAAAGTTTATTACGTCGGCCGGAGCAGGCTACCATTAGAAGAGCCTATTTACCCTTGTTTCAGTAGCGACCGTTATGACTCTGTATAATATGACAGGTCATTACAGTGTGAGAGATGAATACATACAGTCAATCTCTTACAAGAAAACCCTCCGTCGGTACTGAAACAATATTACATACCTTCCTAACATTTAGGATCTGATCCTGTAGCAAGAAAACAGAAGTGAGGACAACAGCTAGCTCAAAAGGCAAATTGTACAAAGGTCCTATGATAAGGTTCCATAACATTCCTGAAGAACAAATAGAAAGTTGTGATATAAATTTACTTCGACGTAAAAATGTACACTTACTATTAATGAGAGAGTGACACAAATGTATCGGTACGTTATTAGACTACATAAGAGAATGGGGGGAAAAAAACTATCAAAAGAATGAATAATCAGCTGAAAATGCCCTCTTAATACTTACAGTTTGAAGAATTCTTGGATTCAATCAAAAGCTCTGACAAAAAAACGATGCTGTATCAGTAAGTAGAATTGCATTCCCAACTTCATGATGTCTTTTGTCTCTTCTTCAATGAGGATTCATATTCTAGCTCTATTCCCTGTTCCAGCTCCTTTTCTATCCATGCTTCGCCGTCAACGTCCGAGCTCATCGGCTGTACCTCCGTTGTGCTTGTAGTTCTACAGAGTCGTCTTCTCTTTATTGCCTCTCTGATTTGACATAAGTTTATCTTTTTGTAGTCCTTAGACATAGAAATAGGAACAGTTTTTGACTGTTTGATCTGATCAGGATAATTTTCTTCAGTATTCTGACAAATCCCAGTATCACCATTGTCAATGGCACTACTTGAACTCCCAGTATCGCTTGTTTGGCAGGGTAAAACTTCCACAGGACTAATGCGGTAATTCACATTTTGCTGATTGTGGCAACGACTAGGCGTTACAGACTTGTTGCAGTGACTGGCCTCCCTAATAGCTTCGTGACTATCGAGATGATCAGAAATCGTCACGCTTGATATACATGATTGGGAGCTATCAACTCTTGTCTGTCCATCTAAAGCTTCTGGCTTATGATTCTTCTCTTTTGAAGGTGGTAGGCTTTGTTTTCTATCTTTCTCGAATAACTTCAACATTTGGTGTATAACCTCTGAAAGGAATTCCAAAGAACATTTGGTAAATGCTCTCAAGTAGCAACAGTAAAATAGAGGGGTAAGAGGCATATGTATATAATGGGGAAAATGGTACAGATAACTTCCATTCCCTTTCCTTATTTAGTGAAAAATATATCATTACCAACTCTTTTACATTGATTTACTACTGAGATATCATATATATCATGCTCATTTGAAGCCAAAAACTAGCAAGACAGAACAAATATGAGTACAAAGATCAAGTTTAGCAACCTTGTAACTGTTTTGGCGAAACATCAAACTCCATCCACCAAGCCTTTCCCTCGTTTGAAGGCAATTTTACTTTTTGAAATTTGGAAGCAAGGAATATCGAACCTGCAGCGATATAATGGGGTTTGTACTCCAAGCACAGTGTTGTATAAAGCCTACAAGTTCCATGATGATGACATTAATCTCTAAAAGATGATCCTAGATTGATGTAAACAGCAACTTGATGATGAGTAAGATGAAGGTCCTTTACCAATCATTTACAAAATTCCAAGCCACCTTCCCAAGATCCGCAGCCATTCCCAATTTTTTTAAAGTAGCAACAAGTGGCTTGTAGGGAAGCTGAATGTCAACATCAAATGCAAGTGTTGACAATATAAGCCTCTCACTAATCAAGACTAATTCCTTTTGTTTGTTGAAAACTTCCTACAGGCATAATGTTGTATTCAGCCATCCGATTATTTCCTTTATAATATGCAGAGTGATCAATCACTTAAACATAATTGTTAAAGAAGATAACAGGCAGAGTACGTACTTTTTGTCTAATTCTTTTAGAGGCAGAAGGATCCCGTTTGAATATCAACTCAAAAGCCACAACGACGACATCATTCAGAAACCGTGGTGTCTCTTCAATCTTACAGGCAAGAAAGATACCTGCTGTTCCGATTGTCTGCGACAAATTATACATGTTTGAGTTACAAGACAAAATCCCATCCAATTGTCATAAATCCTTTCCAGATGATGTGGGTTGTGATATTAAAAAAGAAAAAAAGAAGAAAAGGAAGATTTTGAATGACCTTTTCCTTATTTAATCTTTTGCTTCAAAATTACGTTTTTCTTTTCAAGGAAAAAAATCAGGGTGCAGCCCCTGGAACTTAAAGATTTTTCGATGTCTATGGAAACCTAATAAAGGAAAAGGAAATAGTTCTTCGGATCAATGGCTATTCTGGAATCACTGAGCCAAGGCCCTTCCATTCTTAAATGAGATTGAAAATCAATCTCTCAGATGGAAGCGATGGAGTAAGCTTCAAATTTCTGGTGTTTTTCATTATCAAAGTTTGCGGCAGATGATGGAAGCCCTAGACTTTCAACCCCCCTAAGTCGTAATGAATTAGAATCAAAGAATGGAGGAGCCTAAACTACTAGTTGTATGGAACTGAGGTGGGAGAGGTTCTGGGGATACCAGAAGATGTCTTAAGAAATTACCAGCAATGGGAGAAAAAGAGAAGAAAATGAAGAGGGGGAATGTAGAATATGAGAGAAAAGAAGCGAGGCAGGAAAAATTAAATAGTCACCTAGACCAAAATTAATATAAAATTTATCAAAATTGTCAAATCACATAAAAGCTGCCACATCATCTTTCCATTAGTCAACTAATGGTTAAACAAGCTCAAAGACCATTTAAAACAATTTTGATACTTCAGAGACTAAATAGACACCTCACACAAACCTCATGGAGCAAAAGTATATTTTGACCAATCCAAAATAAACACCGAAGAGTTGAGAAGCAAAGACATAGTATTCACAACTTTACAGCGTGATGATGAAATTTTAGGAATGCATAACTAGATTCCATCACGTGTTGTTTTTTTTTCCTAAGAATGAATAAAATGATAATTACCAAAGAAACCTGGGGAAAACTCATAATTACCAAAGAAACCTGGGGGAGAAGAAGAGGGTAAATTTTGTGATTTTTTAAGCTGGCTGAGGGAAATTCAATTACTGAAAAGGAGGGTGTTGGATACAGCTGGTTTTGGGAGAGTTCTCAGTTCAAGGTGATAGGCGCTATAGCTACTTTTGAAGGTGATAAGCGCTATAGCTACTGGATTACAAGGTTAGAGGTTCTTCTAGGATCCTAGCAAATATTCAGAAATTGGGGTTTAAAATTCATTCTTTCCTTGTGCCTAGATTTTGAAGATACAATGTAAAAGTCTCTTGAATTTTCTTTGCCTTGCTCCTTGTATTAGCTCATTTGAGTACAAGGAATGGATCAAAGGTTGCACATCAAAAGGCCATTCATAACTGGTCCCCAATAATTTCATGTATGCTGTATGGAAAGTTAACTTTCCAACAAAAGCCAATATAATGGTACGGTTAATACATTTTGAAGGTTTAAACTCAACTATAAAACTCCAAAAAAGATGGCCATATCAGTTATGTACCCAAGTTGTTGCAGTTTATGTTTGAAGCACAATCATCCGTTCTCCCATTATACTTATGGGAGAAAATTTTGGGTCAGTGTTTCAAGTATTAAATTTCACAAGGGTCTTCAACTTGGCAGCAAAAATAATGTTTTCTTGAGATTGGTGGCATTTAGTAGAAAAAGATGGCTAAATTATCATGGTCAAAGCTACAATCTTTGAGTGGTTTTTGAAAAAAAAGAGAAATGGTATTAAAGAAACGAGCACTGTAGGAGGAAAGATTCAAGATCATCAAACACTATACGGCTTTTTATGAAACTACTAACAAGATGTTCTAGGTATGATGCTTCAGTTTTTTTTTTCTTTTAACAAAACTTGAGACAGTTGCATTGTAACTTTTCAAACATCAATGGGCTTACTATAGGATAGGACGATAGAAAACAATTCTTAAACCATCAACTTACCTGCCAGTCACTTTTAGCATGGGACTGACACATATAGAACCGGTGGCATACCATCATGGCACTTGCAATTGTTACTTGAGGCCTGAAAGGTATACAAATCACAAATCAGCACATCCACGTGAAAAATTGGAACTAGTCCTGATTATTGCTATAAGATAAAATATTACATAAAACTAAAATCATCAATATTTAAACAACACAAACGGGTCATCAAAAAACAGAACACCAGATCCATTACTCTAGAGGCTGCAAGTGAAGAGAACGGAAATGGCTAGAAAGTTATATGAAGAATCACATTATAAGAAATATTTCTCAGCTAAAAGAATACAGCAGAAGAAATAGTCGAATCTACTTAAATATGAACAGAGTACATTTGAAGAAATTGTCTTATAATAATTGTAAATACTTGAGAGTCGGATGGTGGTGGTGGTGGAGAAAATGGAGAATGATGAGAGGAAGGAGAGACTTTGTCATGCAGATAAGCAAGAAGCACGATGTATACAACAGAAATATAAAATGCTGTTCTAGAAATCAGAAACGTGTTAACAGAACATATTTCAGCATTCAGCATCAGAAAAGGCATGGGGCTCCTGTTCCAGCCTACTCACCAGGCATGTGTACCCCTATGATCTAGATCCTTGCTCACATATGAGTTTGTGACTCATTCCTTATATGCTCAATTTTCCAATAAAATCAACAACAAAGAAATGGTGCTTACTACGGGATCTTTTTGTTCAATGGACCACACTATGCCTGTCATCAACAGTATGTAGTATTCATCTAAAACTGTTTTATTATTTGTTTATTATCATTAATTTTTGTGACAAAAAATTAAACACATAACGGGGAGAGATGGAAAAACTTGGAAAAATTGCAATGTGTTGGGGTGTCGTCTTACACTAAATAAATAAAAATTCAAATAATATTTTAGAAATAAAAACCCTCCTAAGCTTATTAGACCAACTCCAGTGCAAATTCAAACAGAAGCATGTCCACATTTCCAGCTGTTCTCTTCCTAGGCTTCCTACTCTGTAACAAAACTTAATCAAAATGCCCCATGACACTATGAAACCATTGACTAGCAACAATAATGGACCGAGAAATAGAACTTGTGTGTGTCAAAACAGGTGGTGACTGAAGAATGAAGATAACTACAATTAAAGATAGTTTTTGGGAAGTGCCTTGCAAAAATGGGTTAACGAATTTTTTTTCTTTGAGCAAGTAAAAAAAAAAAGGTATTAAAGAAATGCAGAAACTGTCACATTCATAGAAATTATTGAAGCCTTACACTTTCAGCTTCATGCCAAGCTCCTGAAGAAACGAGCAATATGACTTCCGCAGTTGAGACTCTTTCTTGAAATCAACTCCATCCTTCCTGGATGGAGAATGATTTTCAATTTCCTGTCTGGAGAAATACCATTTGCGTGCAGAGATCAGATGCTCTTCCTGCACACAATGACTAGGTGTAGTTCCTGGAATGCCATTCTCAAGATGATTCTGGGGCAGCTGTCTTGCCATGGTCTAACTCTCTCAGCTCATTGAATAGCTTCAAAAAACCGAGCAGTGACCGATGAACAAATGATCATTCTCTTTCCTCAAACATTGAAAAAAAATACCTGTAGAAAAGTAGAGAGTGGTGAAACTGATAAATTGACTAAAGCATTTAGCTATCACTGCATCACTTGCTATTAAAGCACGGAACTTTCCACTCCATCCCTCTCTTCTCTCTTTCTTATAACCAAAATTAGTTTGCTAACAAGTGTTCTCAACATCCACCGAAAAATGAAGGCACAAGACTTCTCATTCAGTAGGGATTAACACTTAGAACATTCTTGTGGAATTCTATGCCAACAAAAATTATACATTAATACTATTCCTACTCATGGAAAGGCACAAGACTTCTCGTTCAGTACCCAAAAACAAGATCAAAACTACAATGGAAAGCATTGCCTCTACAAAATATGATTGAAAAACCAACTTAGACAAATATACCAAACAAGTTTTTGTCAAAAAGCAGAAAAACAAAACTAAAGACGTCAGCTAATCCACCAAAGCAGAAATATAAAACCCTACCTTGTAACCGTTAAAGTCGTCTTAAGAATCACAAATACGAACAAATTTAAAAAGAAAAAAAAAAAAAAAAAAAAAAAA
>NW_019268543.1:1148173-1152363 GCF_002738365.1 Cucurbita moschata
AAAAAATTAAAAAAAAAAAAAAAAAAAAAAAAAAAGGTTGTCTAAATACTCCAATTACAAGCTAATAACTTTTAGTGAAAACCCCCAAAATTTCAGATTCGAACCATTCTCACTATAAAGACAACCCATTCCACGAATCCTAAAACAACCCATAAATCATTGCCGCCGCAAGCAATCAAGGAACCAAAAAAGGGGGAACAATTAGGTAAGGAAGATGAATTACCTGATGAATATCCAGAAGAGAAGAGAATACCGGGTTGGAAGCGGAGCAGCTTCAAGCTACACCGGAAACCCTAACTTCCGGCCACCGTAGGGAGAAAACAGCTGCAGAAACACTAGATTGGACTGGACTTGAATTGACTCGTTGCTTCGGAACCACGCAAACACGCAAAAGCTTTTAGTCGATGGATCAATGAAATTCTTGGCGGCGAACACAGAGGATGTTCGAGGGTAGAATGTAACACACAACCCGCCGCGCCAAAATCGTAGCTATCGATAATGCAAGGTTTTGTAAATTCCTTTTTTATTTACTTCTAAATACATAAGGTTTTGTAAGTGATCTTTTTAATATTTTTAATATTTTATCTATTTTCAAATTATTTACGAACCCAATATTTACAATTTTTAAACGACGTTAATTCAAAAAAACATGATTAATAGTGTCATTATCGCTTTTTAAAATATGGAACAAAACATTAAAATATTTATAATTAAACACGAATAATAAACATAATAATTTTTTAATCAAAAAATGCTTATTCTAAAACCACTCCTAAATATACTATATAAAATTATCTTAAAACTAATATAAATATATATTTTTTTTTAATTTAAATCTGGTAGAGCGTAGTAAATATCTTCTATGAGATAAATGGGGTGGGGACCACTAATTCCCCACGATTTAATATAAATATATTTTCAAAATAATATATAATAATTGGCTATATTACAAAAAAAAAAACAATAATTATTATTATTATTAATTTTGAAATGTAATATTATATTTTTTTTAGTTTTAAAAACTATGTTGTAGTATTAAAATTTGAATGTTTAAAAATTTAAATAATAGAAGATTTTATATATATTTGTTTATGAAATATATTGATTTTTTAGAAATTTTTATTAATTATTTTAAAAAAATAATAATAAACGAAATAAGTGGTAGGGATGGAGAAGTCTTATCCCGACTCGTGGACATTTCTAGTTGGGTTGGATACATGCATATTCCGGATGAATCCAAATTGGATCTAAGCCCAATTGATATGGGCCCACGGCCCAACAGTTTATTGGGCTTTTCAGATTTAAGATGGCCCGTGAAATGGCTGCCGATGGGGTAAGAGGGAAAGAAATTTGGGCTTTTTGTAACTGGACGGCCCGTTAAAATATTCGACCCAGTGGCCCAGAAATCAAATTATTGGTTTTAATTATTTAGACAATTATAATCATATTACATTAAATCTATTTATTTATTAATTAATTTTTACAGGTTAAATGGTAAAATTTTTGAAAATTACACGTCACATATTGAAAATTTTCATTTATCGATAAAGTAAAACGTGGCAATTCCAAGACAACAAATTCTTAAATTAAATTAATTAGATGACAAAATATTTTTAATAATAATCTTGTAACTACCAATGAGGAATAATTGTATTCATTAAATTGAGTAATATTTCGTATTTAATTGCAACTATAATAGAGAGTGTAATTATAATTACAATTAATCCTAATGCTCTTATATAGTTTTTAGATAATAACATTAATTTGACATTTTTTTAATATAAAATTTTAATTTTTTTAGAAAACCAAACCAAAAAATTAAACAAAAATGACCGGAGTCCACGTGTTTTTTGTCAACCAATCAAAATAAGCCACATCAGACCCATGTCCACTGTTCAATGTTGGATGAAAGTGTCTCATATTGGTTAATTTAGGGAATGGTCATAAGTTTATAATCTAAAAATAAGCTCTCGAGTTGAGGTCTTTTGGGAAGCCCAAAGCAAAGTCACGAGGGCTTAGTCATGAGAGCATATTCTCAAAGTAGACAGTGTCATACTATTGTGGAGAGTCAAGCCATGAGAGCTTTATTCTCAAAGTGGATAGTATCATACCATTGTGGAGAGTCAGTGAACAGTATCATACCATTGTGGAGAGTCGTATTCGTCTAACAACTAAAACACAGCCCACCTCAAAGCTTCGAATCAAACTCCGACGATGACCCTCCGGCCGCCTTCCCTCAGGCATCCGATAGAGGGGTAGTAACCTTCAAGAACAATGGCGAGAGTGCGTGAGCTGATGCCCTTCTAAAAAAATTAAGGGCTATATTTTATAATCTAGTAAAAGAAAAGAAAAAAAGAAGCGTATAAATTACAATTATTCCCAAAAAAAAAGTTGAACAAGAAATTGGTGGAGGGAATCGGGAAGGTAAAAATCTAGCTTTATCCATATCGATATCAGTGTAAAGAAAATGGGTCCCATGAAGAAGAGGGTAATAATCCAAATCAAGAGCATTGATTATGTTGGATACCAAATTACATGAGTTAATGAAGGCGGAATCAAAACCCGCGCGCGTGAAAGCTATCCATCAAGCCACACGCATGTCCTTATCGCAGCTGCCTCGGTCGAGAGCGAATCTCCTTCCCAGCGCATGGGGCTCAATTTGAACCCATGAGATATCATTTGCAGTCCTAGATGACGGCGACCCATTTGAAAACCCGATCGAATTAGCAAGAATTTATACTCCCACGCTCTCAAATCACTCGATTCCACGCTCTTCTGCTTCAAATTTGAGCTGGGGTTCTGTTAATTTAGGGGTTTTTTCCCCCTTCCTCCACTTGGGGTTCTTCTGTTCCTTCTGATTCTATGTTTTGGGGCCTAATTTTGAGCTGGGGTAATTTGTTTCATGCTTGGAGTTTGTGTGGCTGCGAGTACGAGAAAGTGATGTAGCAGGGAACTAAGAACGAGGACTTCGCTGCCGTTTCTTCTCTGGAAAGAACTTTGCTCGTTTGAGAACAAGTGGTGATTGGTAAGAACTTAGCTCGTTTCTGTAGTTTTCACTTAGACACGAGTGTTCCTTGTCTGTTCTGACGTTGTACCTTACATCTGTCTGGTTTTGTTGAGCTTCGTTCTAGCTGTTCATAGTTGCATAATCATGTTCTTGCTGGTTTTGTTTAGTATTCATAGAGATTTGTTTATTTAGGAAGTAAATTCTGTTAGTTTTCCTTTGATTTCCAGTGTATGGCGACCCCAGTTGAGCCTCCAAATGGGGTTAGATCTCAAGGAAAGCATTACTATTCAATGTGGCAGACATTGTTTGAGATTGATACTAAATATGTACCCATCAAGCCTATTGGGCGAGGGGCATATGGCATAGTGTGTTCTTCTGTGAATAGGGAAACCAATGAGAAAGTTGCTATAAAGAGGATACATAATGCATTCGAGAATCGTATCGATGCCCTCCGAACGTTGCGTGAATTGAAGCTCCTTAGACATCTTCGGCACGAAAACGTCATATGTTTGAAAGATGTGATGATGCCTATCCATAGGAGAAGCTTCAAAGATGTTTACTTGGTTTATGAGCTGATGGATACTGATTTACATCAGATTATTAAGTCTTCTCAAATGCTTACCAATGATCACTGCCAGTATTTTCTCTTTCAGGTTTGCTGTTCTTAGCTTCCTTGTCCAGTTAGTGTATAGCAAAATGTTCCTATTTATTTGTTCATCAGCCACAAATTGTTCTGTTTGTTGCCTTGGTGGTGTGTTTTAACTGAAACGAACGGTTCGTGTTGCTCTAATTTGTTCCCGACCCGGGATTCGTGTTATTTATCGCTGGTCATTCAGAATGTGGAATGGTATAGTAACTTTCTTACTATTTTGTACGAAATTGAAAGAAACCTTCTAGCTGATATATAGCTTTTATTTGATGTTACCCCGAGCGTTTGGTTGTTCTTTTATCAAGCTAAATGTGAGATCTCACATCGGTTGGAGAGGGGAACTAAGCATTCTTTATAAGAGTGTTGAAATCTCTCTCTAGAAGATAAAACTGTGAGGTTGATGACGATACGTGGACTGAAGCGGATAATATCTGTTAGTAGTGGGCTTGGGCTGTTACAAATGGTATCAGAGCTAGGCACCGAGCGGTGTGACAGTGAGAACACTGGGCCCTGAACGGGGGGGGGGGGGGGGGG
>NW_019268543.1:1153092-1194702 GCF_002738365.1 Cucurbita moschata
GGGGGGGGGGGGGGGGGGGCGGGGATTGTGAGATCCTACATTGGTTGGAGGGGAACGAAGCATTTTTTATAAGGGTGTGGAAACTTCGTTGTTACAAATGGAATCAGAGCTAGGCACTGGGCGGTGTGCCAACGAGAACACCGAAGGGGGTGGATTGTGAGATCCCATATTGGTTGGAGAGGAGAACGAAGCATTCTTTATAAGGGTGTGGAAACCTCGTTGTTACAAACGGTATCATAGCTAGGCACTGAGTGGTGTGCCAGCGAGAACACCAGGCACCGAAGGGGGGTGGATTGTAAGATCCCACATCGGTTGGAGAGGGGAACGAAGCATTTTTTATAAGGGTGTGGAAACCTTGTTGTTACAAATGGAATCAGAGCTAGACACTGGGCGGTGAGCCAACAAGGATATTGGGCCCCGAATGGGGGTGGATTGTGAGATCCTACATCAGTTAGTGAGAAGAATGAAACATTCTTTATAAGGGTGCGGAAACCTCGTTGTTACAAATGGAATTAGAGCTAGGCACTGGGCGGTGTGCCAACGAGGGTGCTGGCCCCAAAGGGGGTGGATTGAAAGATCCCACATCGGTTGGAGAGAGGAACAAAGCTTCTTTATCCATATGGAAACCGCTCCCTAGTAGATGTGTTTTAAAACTGTGAGGCTGACGGCGATATGTAACGGGCCGAAGTGGACAATATCTACTAGCGGTGGGCTTAGGCTTAGGCTGTTACACTAAAGCGCCTTCTTGAGATTAGATTTATTAAGATTTGTTCGTATCATCGCTATATCCCAACCCATCCTAGCAAATAGAGATTTTTATTGCATTTGTATCGAGCCCGTTTGACCGGTTGAAAATTGTCGATTAGTATCTCATCTTAAAACGTTTTAATTACATGAATTTCGTTTCCGTTTAGTTCCTTCGATGTGTGACATGCTTATTAGATTAATCTTGGTTAAGTTTCATGATGTTACTATCAATTCAATTGAATAATACACATGCTACACCAACATTCTATTGATTGTATCAACAACAGGGACTATTAAGTATAATTCGAAGTTCGAATTTTAGTTTTCGTGTTCTTGCTGCATATTTCCTGGACCGTGCTTCAATAGGCGTGATGCGGAATTTGTGTAACGTTTGAACTTATTCAAATTTCTTGATGCAGTTGCTCCGAGGACTAAAGTATCTGCATTCTGCGAACATCCTACACCGGGACTTGAAGCCGGGGAACCTCCTTGTCAACGCAAATTGTGACCTTAAGATATGCGATTTCGGGTTAGCACGTACAAGCAATGGGAAGAATCAGTTCATGACAGAGTATGTCGTAACTCGCTGGTACCGAGCCCCAGAACTGCTGCTCTGCTGCGAGAACTACGGGACATCGATCGATGTGTGGTCTGTAGGATGCATCTTTGCCGAGCTTCTCGGTAGGAAACCTATCTTCCCCGGTACGGAATGTTTGAATCAGCTCAAATTGATAATTAACATATTGGGTAGCCAAAGAGAGGAAGATCTTGAGTTCATAGACAATCAAAAGGCAAGGAGGTATATAAAATCCCTCCCATACTCTCCAGGGGCTCCTCTGTACCATCTTTATCCGAACGCTCATCCTCTTGCCATCGATCTGCTACAAAAGATGCTCATTTTCGACCCATCGAAGAGGATTAGTGTAACCGAAGCATTGCAACATCCTTTCATGTCGCCACTGTATGATCCAAACATCAATCCTCCAGCTCAGGTCCCGATCGATCTTGACATAGACGAGGAGCTAGGTGAAGAAATGATACGAGAGATGATGTGGAAAGAAATGCTTCATTACCATCCCGAAGATCTGGAAAAACATGCCGAAATGACATGTTTTCATCCCGAACCTACTTCGAGTAGTACTGCGGTGTATTCTTGACCAAATCTCGTTTTGATTCAGTTTCGAGGCCTTGGAACGTGGTGATGGCTGTCCCATTTCGTTCATGTATCGAATAGCTCGGTAAGTATCTAGTAACTTTCTTCTGCTGACCTGCCTTCGTCCCCTAGGGAAAATGATGGTCCTGTAATAATTAATAATCTTGAAACAAGCATGTATCTGAGGTTGTTCTGTTACAGCATGTCTGTCTGTCTGGTATACAAGAACCTTGTTTGGTTGGTCTTAGGTATATGCTGGTTTGGATTATGGAACATGTTTCTGTCTGTGAATTAGAATGTTTCTTAGATGCTGTTTTGCTTGCAAGGTAACGTTTTGATTGTTGATCTATGCTCGTATATTGATCGTTATCATGATTTTGATTTCTACATATAGATACGATGACTTTAAGTTTATGAATTAACGTGCTAAGTGAGCGTGTATTTAAGCCACAAAAGTTGTCCGAGGCAAGTATTAAGTGAACGGATGCTAGGTGAAACAGTAGCCGTGACAAACGATTATTTTTTGAAAGTTCAAGGATCAACGTATTTTAAGAGTTCATGGACTAAAATACAATAAACTTGAAAATTCAAAGATCGAGAGAGTAAAGCTATACCCTAGTTCGGTTTGAACAATCGAGCTCCTTTGTAGCTGATGATGGACATTGTTTTGGTCTGAAATTGTGGATGGTTGTACTAACGTTGGGCTTTCCTCAACCATGTTGAACTCTTCACGCAACCTCTCAACTGTCTCTGGAACTACACTTCTCATACTTAAACTTCCCAAATAGTTATGTATCGTCGTTAGTTTTATGGTTTTCAAAAGGCGTATGTTAGGAAGAGGTTTCTACACCCTTATAAGGAATGTTTCGTTTCTCTCTCCAATCGATGTAAGATCTCTCAATCCACCCTTCTTGGAGGCCAGTAAGACTCTAATCGATGTGGGGTCTCTCAATCCACCCCTTTTGGGGTCTAGCGTCCTCATTGGCACACTGCTCAGTGTCTAGCTCTGATATCACCTATAACAGCCCGAGGTCACCGCGAGCAGATATTCTCCGCTTTGGCCCGTTACACATCGTTATCAACCTCATGGTTTTCAAACACGTCTATTAGGGAGAAATGTTTCGTTCCCTTTTTCAACCGATGTAAGACCTCTCATATGCATATAGTAACGATCTTATTCTCAAGGGTAAAAGTAGGGCCGATAAACTATGCCGAACGTTACGATTTGTGGTAGATAGTGGACTCCAAGGGGTTTGGCACTAAAATGCTATCCACGCGGCAATCCTTCATTAGAAGGGGACAAGGAAGTTTGTGGTTCTTCTCCATGAAGCTTAAAAGGACAATGGAATAGAGGCTCACAAATGCCGTTGACTTCCATACAGTTTTACCAGACATGGCATGAACACAATGAATCTCAGCTTTTAAAATTCTTGATTCCCAAAGGAATCAGAATATTCCTATTTATTACATAATTAAATTTAAATCCAAATCCATCCTATATTAGATTAAAATGATACAATTACTTCATTAATTGCGTATTTTAGTAAGTAATTATGAAAAATTAGTTCAAAATTAAGACTAAAAATAGAGAGTTAAGAGACATTTAAGCCTTGAAATTGAGAGTTCTTCAAAAGTCAAAAGCAAAAGTAAAAAGACTATTTTGCCCCACAAACCGACCACAATGTCTTTTCAAGTATTTATGGATTATTAAAAGTATATATAAAAAAAAAACATTGTCAAATATTTTTTAATGTTTTAATAGACGAAATTAGCTATATTTGTATTAACAATTATGATTTTATGGTCAAAGAAAAAAAAATTCTTTGTCTTTTTTAAATTAATAATTTGTGAGAATTGCACAAAAATATTCCCATTCTTATGTAAAAAAATGTAATTTTTATTGAAATTGATAAAAACATAGATTAAACTCGAGCAAAATTCAAATATATGTTTTCAATCTAAAAAATAATAATTTTTACTCCATAAAATTAGAGAATCAACGGTCCGAACTAAATCATTAATTTCACGTACCAAATACCTAATTTGGGTGTAAAAAAATCAAACCGACCCATGGCTAAAAAATGACATCAACAGCTAGGTAGGTAGGGGTGCTTTTATGTGTACTAGGTTAGTTAAGAGCTTAAAATGTTTAATTAATGTCTTATTCCATTTTTTTTTTAGAATAAATATTATCTACCCTAAATTATAAAAAAATATATGTAAATTTAATTTATCGTAAAAAAAATATTTTTGTTTTTTTAAAAGTTATAATATAACCATTAATATTTTATAAAAAAAAATTAATACTACTAATAAAATATATATCAATTAGAATGTTGGACGGACATTGCTGTGATAAAGGTTCGATTACAATAATGTGTTGAACCTAAATTATTTCGACAAGTAAGAGACAACGACGATTAAAATCTCGCATAGAACAAAGAACAAAGAAAAAAAACGCTATCAAATATGAATGACTCTTGCTCTTATCCTTAACGTGATCAATACAAATAAGAAGAAGAAAAAAAACGTTTTCGAATGTCTCTATCTGTTGAGAGAAACAAAATCCGAAAGAAACCCTAATTGTCGTTGGGGCAAAGTAAAACGGTTCGGTCCGAGAGATAGCTCGGTATCTATACATTTCTTAGTGGTCTCCAAAGGGTTCATTTGAGCATTGGGTGTGTGAGCCTATAAATCTTTTAACTTGTTTAATGACAGCTGACTTTTTTGTCTGGTTTTCCTTTTCATCTTACAAGGCCAGCTTTTGATAAGCTCCAAGTGGCTCCATTATTAACAGTGGAAGGAAGCCCTAAAGGGACCAGCTTCAGTCCTTCTTCTTCACAATATGGTACAATATCTTTCAATACTTTTAACCTACCTCTTCAATAATTGAGAACGGGTGTGTCTTCGGAAAACTAAATGAAATTTGTAACCGTCCAACTGCACAGCTAGTAGATATTGTCTGTTTTAGCCTGTTACGTATCGCCATCAGCCTCACGATTTTAAAATGTATCTATTACAGAGAGATTTCTACCCCCTTATAAGGAATGTTTTGTTTGTGAGAGTCCCACAGTGGTTGAGGAGGAGAACAAAACACCCTTTATGAGCGTGTGGAAACCTTCCCTTAGCAGACGCGTTTTAAAGCTTTAAAGGAATGCTTTGTTTGTGAGAGTCCCACAGTGGTTGAGGAGGAGAACAAAACACCCTTTATGAGCGTGTGGAAACCTTCCCTTAGCAGACGCGTTTTAAAGCTTTAAAGGAATGCTTTGTTTGTGAGAGTCCCACAGTGGTTGAGGAGTAGAACAAAACACCATTTATGAGCGTGTGGAAACCTTCCCTTAGCAGACGCGTTTTAAAGCTTTAAAGGAATGCTTTGTTTGTGAGAGTCCCACAGTGGTTGAGGAGGAGAACAAAACACCCTTTATGAGCGTGTGGAAACCTTCCCTTAGCAGACGCGTTTTAAAGCTTTAAAGGAATGCAAACACCCTTTATGAGCGTGTGGAAACCTTCCCTTAGCAGACGCGTTTTAAAGCTTTAAAGGAATGCATATTTTTTAATGTTTTAATTGGAAACCTTCCCTTAGCAGACGCGTTTTAAAGCTTTAAAGGAATGCATATTTTTTAATGTTTTAATAGACAATATCTACTAACGGTAGATTTAGGCCGTTACATTGTTTCTTTCTTCAACCGATGTGGGATCTCACAATCCACCCACTTGGAGACACAGAGTTCTCACTGGCACACAGCTCAATGTCATACCTGTTACATATCGTCTTTAGCTCACGGTCTTAAAACACCTCTAATAGGGGAGAGATTTCCACACTTTTATAAGGAATCTTCTAAATCGTAAAATTATTTAAAATATTTTTATCATAAACTTACGACACGAGAAGTTCGATAAAACCAAACTCAAAATATGCAACTTGCAAAAGGTGAAACATATGAATCAAACAAGCATGTGGTACAAACACGAGAGAAAAAAAGACATCAGCTTGTGGCCATTAACAGTTTTTTTCAACCTACGAAATTTGCCACATTAATTGCCCCAAAATAAATGATAAAAATAATGTAAAGTAATGTTTTTTTCCATGTCTTTTCACTTTTTATTTAAGATATAAAAAAATAAAAAATTAAAACATAGAGACTAAATATTAAAATAATTTCAAGTTCCTATCTTTACTCGTGAAAATAGAATTAAAACATTAATATATACATATCTACGAAATGTAAATATATTTTTAGTTAACCAAAAGCACGAAAGACACGAGAAATCTTTGTCAAGCTCAAATTTTGATATCTATGGTTCTTTAAGGGACCATATCATTAGTATCTTTCAAGCTTCCCTTTTGGCTAAAATATGTGAGGTTTCAATGCTTTTGTATGTCCCCACTTAGTTGCCTTTTACGCTTTTTAGCTCTTTTTAGGTTCACCTTCTTCCTTCTCAAAAGTTCTTCATTATTATTATTTTTCTGTGTTTTTCCCTTCTATATTATAATCATTATCGTTAATTTTTCGTTAAATGATTTAACAAATAATATGGTTACGTAGATGTCTCCATAAAGAAAAGTTTTATTGATATCGAGTTGATGGACTGATCAAAATATATTCCGCTCATAGCGGATTGAAATGCTTTTTTGTATTATTAGTAAAAAAATTAAATTAAAAAGAAAATTGTCTAACAAAAAAATCTTCTATTAAAAGGATTAACACACAAATAAAAATAAATAAATATTTGGGTAATATATTTGAATTAGTTAATTATTAATTAAATTAAATTAAATTAAATCTTATGTTGTTCCTAATCTAATTTTTTTTATATGGTTCATTTATCACGATGGTATTATTTTAATAATTAAAATATGGAGTTTTCTATTTTTTTTAATTAATTTATTATCCAAGTCGGTAAAAAATGGGCGTGAGGAGGTAGTTTTGTTTAAATCCATGAGTCCAAACGCGTAAATATAAATTTGTGGCGGTAAACAGTAAGATTCTCCGCCCCCACAAAATCATTTTTATTTTCCAATATTATTATTATTTTTCACTAAATAATATAACGATAATTAATAAAAATTATATATATATATATATATATATATATATATATATATATATATATATATATATATAATTTATCGTATTAAAAAAATTGTTGTATTTGTAGAAACATTAAAATAAATTAATATATATTTGATTTATAAGCATTATTCGGATTTAAAAAATATTAATCATTTGTAATAATCTATCAATATTTTCGAGGCGTATACGTCTTGTCTCTCGTCAAATATTTTAGTTAGCGTGTCCCTCTCGTCAAACATTTTATTTCTTACGATCGACACGTGTTTTTTGCTTTTATGTTTGTAACTAACCATTTAGTTGAGGTTAGAATAATTCTTAAAAATGCTAAAATGATAAACGCTTTATATTCGAGTATATGGGCTCCAAAATGGATAAGATTGTACGGTCTATAGTCTCACTCGCGGGTCCATTATAATTAAAATGTGACCATTACTAATTACATATTGGTGTGACACGTGCACATTTTTCAATGTACATTGAAAAAATCATTTTTGACATTTTAAAGTGTGATGTGATGTTTTTTGAGGTGGTCTGTGAGATCCTACATCGGTTGGAGAAGAGAACGAAACATTTCTTATAAAAGTGTGGAAACCTGTTGCTAGCAGATGATTTTTAATAACTTTGAGAGAAATCACAGGACAAATTTAAGGACGAACTTCTAATTTTTAAAATATTCAATAGAAATTTTATCTTAACTAATTAAACTACGGGTTGGGATTAATAAATTATTATATATAAAAATAGATATATATACATTTAGAAAATAAAATTTGTGGCTCATATGCGAATTAGATAAAAATTGGAGGGTTATTAAATTTAGGATTTTTTCTTCCTCACTTTTTTTTTTTTAATTTTTATTTTCATTTACCAATTTTTATTATTTTCCCCCTAAATTTTCTGGCATTTTCCATTATTTTCTCTTCTATAAATTCATCCTTTCCCTACCGTCCTCAACCTCCTCCTTTTCTGTCCGCCGCCACAACCGCCGGATTTCCGCCGTTAGTCGGAATTTCATCCCCATCCTTTATAGATGTTCAATCTCTTGTTGTTCTTGATGTTTCAGATTCATGTCTGCGATTCTCAGTGAAATTCTCCGTTCTGGTTTTATGATAAATTCTTCTCTCCGCCGCCGTACGCATCTTGTTCAGTCTTTCTCTGTAGTCTTCTTGTACTGGTTCTACGTATTCTCATGAACTTCCTTCATTCCTCACCCTAAGATTAGCGCGATTACACTAGATCGATTGCCGATTTGAGATTCTTAATTTCTTTGTGTTGCTATCATCGTCGTTCCGGTTTAGGTTTTCGCTTTCTGTGGTAGATTAGATCATCTGTAATCGATAATCTTTGTGTTGTGCTCTGCTGTAAATTTAGTTGTTATCATCTTCATCTCTATGGCTTCTGCAAGTGGAAATTCCTCTGGTTCCACTAGGCTTCAAAACTCAGGCTCCGAAGAGGATTTGCAGGTTCTTATGGATCTGAGGAAACGGAAAAGAATGCAATCGAATCGCGAATCGGCGAGACGATCTCGGATGAGGAAGCAACAGCATCTGGACGAATTGATGGCGCAAGTGACTCAATTAAGGAAGGATAACGCTCAGATTCTTTCCAATATCAACACTACCTCGCAGCTTTATATGAACGTGGATGCTGAGAACTCGGTTCTGAGAGCTCAAATGGCCGAACTGACGCAGAGATTGCAATCACTCGAAGAGATCGCTAATTTCATCAACACCGGCGGTAGCAATGGCGGATTTGGAGAAACAGAGGAGGAAGCATTTCAGATTCAGACAAATGTGGCCGCCAATAGTTTCATGAGCCCGATGAATTTCCAGTATGTGAACCAGCCGATCATGGCCGCTGCTGATATCTTCCATTATTGAATTCTAAAGCTTAAATTTCTTGATCTGATCTGTGTGTTGGAAAAATGTGGATCGATCTTCTGGTGATTTCCTTAGGGGAGCAGAAATGTGGTCTTAATTGAAATTATTTTTGTAAAAGGGGGCCTTTCTGCAAACATCATCAAACTCATTCCTCTTTTAATTATAAACTCTTAATTTACTCCTTGATTCTTTTTTTATTATTACCTTTTAAACATGATCGGAGATTGGAACCTTTCTGTCGTTTTTTTTATACGAACTTGCTAATTACCTTTTAAAAAAATTATGAAGATATTTTCATATAAAAATGCGAATTTGACGGTTATCTAATATTTGTAACTTCATTCCATATTTCTTAATAAATGGCATGCGTATGATTTCAACAAAGTTGGTGGCATAGCAAGTTTTTCTTGAGTTGCCAATTTAATTATCATTTTGATTTTTAGAGAGATGAAATCGTTTCTTTCTTGATGATGAACTTTATCTCCTATTATCTCATTGGTCGATCTTGATCTCTTTTGTTTTGAGATTTTATCTAGTATTTACCATTGTCTCGATTTAGTATGACTTGACCTTTGATATTTTAAAATCATATCTAACCTTTTAAATTTGTTTGTCTAATATTACTCCTGTGGCCGGCATCAAAACCCTGTATTTAATATATATTAGTGGTACTTTTTGGCAATTTACAAGGAATATGAGGGGTTTTTGATAAAGGATTGGTCAACAATATGAGTTGTAATTTGGATAATTGGCCCAAAATTTTAAAAGAGAGTGACATTTTGCTTCCCACTCAAACCATATGCATATGTTTGGTTGGGGTTTCAAATTTGCCCTTTTCCATTCCCAACCACTTCTCAATCTTCACATTCATTATTATTATTATTATTATGTTTTTTTAAGAACGATATTAAAAAATAGATTTATTTCATCAATTTGTCGGTGTTAGTAAATTGACACATCACGTTTGAAAAAGGGTTATATAAATGAACGAAAAAATTAGTCGATAATAGAAATATTGGATTCTCAATTTTCCTAAAAATTTTAATAAAAATTCAAGGAATGAATTTTTAAAAAAAATTATTTATTTTGTATTTCATTAATTTTTTTTACAATAATAAAAACGTTCGATTCATTCTTTAAGTCAACTTTCGATCGAGCTCATAAAAATGGATTAAATTTTATATTCCTTCAAATGTATTGGGTCACCCGTCAACATCTTTTTAAAATGACGTGGATTCTACAAAGGAATATTAAAAAAAGTAATTATATATAAATAAAACCATAATAAAAACAATCAATCTAGAAGAGAACATAATTTGTCAGAAAATGGAGAGAGGGGCATTTCTGTCTTTAGGACTCGTTTGAGCTCTGTGGAGGTCGGTGGCTTTTTGGTGCAATTAAGGGTCGTGTTTTTTTTTTCAGACAAAAAGGATTCAAAACAAAAAAACAGCTGCTCTTTTCCATCTCCCCATGAGCCAATTTCCTTTTTTATTTTTTAATTTTATTTAATTAACCTTTAATTGCTCTTGTAATTTGGTATTTTTTTTTTAAATTTATATAAATACTGTGTTTGTTAGTATTAGACTTGGACATTCTTCATAACATTGAATTATAATTTTATTTATTCTTCAACAACGTTTTTTTTTTAAAAATAATTCAACTAAATTGGAAGTATTAATTATCATAATTCAAAATATAAAAAAAAAGGTTAATTTGAACTTCAATTATGCTTTTATTTAGTTTTTTTCATTAACACTAATAATAAAAAAGATGACATAATGTTGTTATATACTCATTTAATAAATTTAGCACACCAATATTATTAATAATTATAAACAAAAATAAAGAAGCCTTGTAAACAAATCTAAATTATGTTGTAGCCCATATAGCCCATTTTTTGGGCTGGTTAACAAATGGGCCAAGCCCAATGGCAAAACAAAGCGATTAAATTAAAATGAAAAAAATGTCAGAAGTGGGATTTGAACCCACGCCCTCTCTCGAAGACCAGAACTTGAGTCTGGCGCCTTAGACCACTCGGCCATCCTGACATTGTTGACACATGGCTTGCATTTGTTATATTTCATCACTTAAATAAACACCAAACTTTTTCTAGAATTTATGTTGAAGCATCCAATCTCCAACAAATCATTCTTAAACAAAAATTTTGTAAGTAGAAAGGCAGGAACAAATCCGAGCATAGATCAATGAATTACGACCTTAATTACTATCCCAAAGATTAATGGTCCGATCGCTTGCTCTCAAGACTCACTCCGAGCTCCATTTTCATACGTACATTACACACTTTTATCACCCATTCCACCCCTACTGATAATAACACTTACCTCTACTTGCATCGGTGATGGTTCGACTTTATCGGGCCACTTTTTCTCGACCAGATCCTGAGAATATGAGAAAACTTCTTCCCTTGGACCTGAACGAGCTGGATCGCCGTCGACTATGTTGTAGACTCTCCTGCAAAAGAAATATAAAGTGGAGGAGAGCCAATCGTCTTCAACCATGCCAAAACAACAACATTCTATTCTCTTCCTCTTTTTCTTAGTGATAATCTAAGAGTGACTTCAGAAGGAAGCGCACAAACAATGTCGTTGCACAGAAATGCCATTCGCCAAGTTGGGGCAAACAAAGCCGTCCGCCCCTCCCCCCAAGACAAGTAAATGCTTGAACTTAAGTGAAAAGGGCTTCCTACACGGGAGTTCGACCCTATGCACCAAGAACAAAGCCTGCCTTGAATAGCCTACTAAAAGATACTAATAGGAACTACTAACAGCTATCAAGACCGGATCATCTCGATCAAACCATCCAAATACATAATTCATGTGTAAGAAACAATATAATCCAGATATTGGCCATGAGCTTGCAGCCGAGATCATAAGGATAGCACATATTCAATTTTCGTTCTCTCTCAAAAAATACATATAGGAGCTTACTCTGTATCATTTGCATCAAAACCCTAATAATCATGCTCCATTTCATTAACTCAAATTCACAGTAGTCAACGATCTTCACACAACATGAATCAATACAACAAATAATCCAAATTCGTAAGATATTAAACGATAATTCTCTAATTTCTACAAGTTCTACGAGGCATTATTGAAATTAAACACAAAACACTAAGAAATGCAGAGATTTTACCATCTCGAGTTCTTCAGTTCTTGCACGAAGAACTCTCCAACGAAACCCAGCCCTAGAATAAACGAGCGATTCTGGATTTGAATTCTTCGTCGCCGCTAGGCAGTGAAAATCGACGAAATTCTAAGAATTTCCGCCGCCTTTGAGGGAAATTGCTAGATGATTCCAACATAATGCATAAAATTCATCCCATCTTTTAAATTTAAATTTTGTGTTCAAAATTTTTCATTCTAGCATAATTAAATTAAAAAAAAAAAAAATCAATTTATTCCGTAACTTAAATTTTATTATTTTGATTCATGTATTTATTCATTTTTTTAAAATCAAATTCGATCAATACTAATAATAATTTTTATTTAACGTAGTACTCCAAGTTTAAAAATTTATAATTTAATTCCGATAATAATATTTTCATTAAAAAAAAATTGATATTATTATTTTTATTTACTCCAACCGTCCATAATTGAAAGTAAAAGAAAACCATTTAAATAATCATAAATATGATGGAACATAATTGAGGTAGTTGTTTGTTACCACTTATATCCACTCTCTTCATTCATATATTTATAATATGCCAAAAAAAAAATTAATTTCCAACAAAATTAGGTTTAAACCAATCACCTAATTTATTTTTGAATAAATTTAAAAAATAAATATAATTCAACTGGTTAAAATATATATTCTTGTTAAAACATCGTCACGAGTTAGAATTTATCACTTAATTTTTTACTGTTTTAACGCTTATCGAGATACTCATAGAGATTCGAACTATTACCTTTATATATATAACAAATGGGCTTTCTAGCACATGTGGTCTAGTTGCACCAAAAAACTAACTTTTGAATTAAATGAGAATATAAAGAAAAAAAAATAATAAATGTTTTCATAAATGAAAAAAACCCAACTGGTTGACTCTTCTCTCTCATTGTTAAGCTTTCTACATCTCTGATCTTTCCACGAGCTCTGCTACCTTGGAGCAGCCATGGCGGTCTCCACGGGTCGAGATCCCGACGTAATAAACGTCGTCGTTTTGGGTGTAATAGCTTGGACATTGGCTTTCATTTCCTTCAGAAAACTCCTTCCAAACAGATCCTTTGAGTTCTGCAACCGCCTTGTCTCCACGCTCCATGCTTGTTTGGCTGTCACTTTGGCTTCCATCTCTGTGAAGAATTGGCGATGCCCCATTTGTCCTCTCGCTTCTCAAGCTTCACCCTTTCAGGTACTTTCTTCTTCAGATCTTTGTACGACGTCGTTTTGTTGTTCTTGATGAATTAGATATGAAATGGGGGTTTTTTTAAGCTGTTAAAAATGGTGGATTTGTTCGCCAGATGCAAACATTGGCTGTGACCTGTTCTTATTTGATCTATGATATGGTGTGTTGCCACTTTGACAAGAAAGTGAATGTGGACAATGCCATCCATCACTTGGTTTGCATTGTTGGAATTGCAGCTGGCTTTGCTTATCAAAAGGTACTCTTTTTTCTCGATCCCTAAATTAGGCTCGGTTTCAACTATTTATGCTTCGAAGAAGTTAAAAAATCTTCTTTTCTTAGCATGGGTGAGTTAACTATCATGGGTTTGGGTCAAGTTGGTTGAATCACCTACTTAAGATAGGGTATCTTATGAGATACGGTATCTTATGAGTTAACGTTGATGATTTCATTGTCGTGAACATGTAGTGTGGGTCAGAGATGGTAGCAGCGTTATGGATAACCGAGATCTCAAGCCCCTTTCTCCATTTAAGGGAAATTCTCAAAGAAATTGGTGACAGAGGCACGGACCTTAATTTGGCCGCTGATGTAAGTCATCGCTCAGTTAATCGAGATCATATGCTTAAATCTATTCAAATGAATATCAAACGAAACTTAAAGCTAATATGATATTGATTCGATGACAGATCGGATTTGCTGTGATATTTTCATTTGGAAGAATGGTTGGAGGGCCTTATCTCACCTACATGACTCTATCCGCCACCGGCGTCCCTCTTCTTATTAAGGTAGCAAACATCAAAATGCATATTCTCCATAAAATTTAGTCGTGACTAGAGAAAATGATCATGAGCTCGTAAATACCTTTATCAACTACTTTGTTCAACTTTCACTAACCAAATAGTTCATATAATTCACAGGCCATGGCTCTAGGATTGCAGCTTGTCAGTGCCTACTGGTTTTACAAGATCGTGAGAATGGTCAGATTCAAACTCAACAACAGATCTACATCGAAGAACAGTTAATCTCAGCTAAGGAATCAACAAAAAGATAGAACTCTCGCAATTTTATGTTCATCAAATCCCATCAGTATCTTGGGAACAGTGACACTGCAAACAAAAACAGTGCAAGAACTTTGCAATGAACTGTGTATTCCGTAAACTGAGCTGCAGATGATCACGTTTAGATTAATGAAAATCACAACGAACCATTTCATCTCAGCTTTATATCTTTTCAATGAGTACATTAACAAGAAAGATTAAGGCAGGGTGAATAACAATCTGTTTAGCACACAAGAACAGGGAATAAAAGAAGGAAGAAAGAAGAATGGCTAGATTTTCATGAATGTTCATATCATCGTCTGTGATCAGATACAACAGGTTCCTATAGTTCGTAGAAAAACATAATTGATACCAGGAATAGCTCATTTTTTGCATGCATCCCAAGAGTGCATTGTTCCCTGCAAAGATTTTGGCTACAAAGACTCCTTACATTGCTTTAATCCTTTCCAAAATCGGCGTTGTAGTGCGAACTGGACTCGAGTTTCTTTGCTTCGTTCAGTTTCCGTACTGCCTGAACATCACAAGACAATGAAAGTGAGTATGAGAAGAAAATGCCATCTCTCTGTAGGGATCTGTTCGAATACAATGGCTACTAAAGCGAGAAAGAAAAAGTAACCTTCATGAAATCTTCGTGGATGACATAGTCGCGTTCGGCTCGAATAGCCGACATTCCAGCTTCGGTGCAGACATTCCGCATATCAGCTCCATTAAATCCCTACACAGAGGATAGTTTTATGCATTACAGATTATGGACAAAGCTACTAAAAGAAATCAATTAAACAAGAAAACTAGCAGGGTTACCTCTGCAAGCTTTACAACAGCTTCATAGTCGATTTCACCATGCTTGGCAATTCCAGCAGCATGAATCTTAAGGATCTCCGTTCTGGATTGCTCATTCGGCAAAGGTATCTCAATTTTACGGTCCAATCGTCCTGGCCGAAGAAGTGCAGGGTCCAGAACATCCGGTCTGTTTGTAGCCATTATCATTTTGACCTATGGTATCCTCAAAGTAATCGTCTTGTGTTAGGAAAACACAAATTTGGAGAAAGATAATCGCAGTAAGAGAAATCCGAATAAGGAGACAAACAGTTAAGTCATGGCATGATCGGGAACATGATCAAGATCAACACCTCATACTTATATCTTCACAAGGCAACATTTCGTTTGTTTTTGTGTAGATATATGGTTTTCTCAGTTTCTTATAAAAAAAAAATATCTTCACAAGGCATACGACCTTATATCACACAGGCAAGACAACCAAAATCAGAAAAAGAACACTTTGTATATGCCGAAGACCAGAAATTCAGTATACAGCCTTGGCTACTAGTAGGAGGATAGTCGTAAGATTCCACGTCGGTTGGGGAAGAAAACGAAGCATTTTTTATAAGGGTGTGGAAATCTCTTCCTAGCAGACTCGTTTTAAAAACCTTGAGGGGAAGCTCGAAAGAAAAAATCCAAAGAAGACAATATCTACTAGCGGTGGGCTTGGGATGTTACAGTCCACTATACTACACCTCGGAAATTCAGTATATAAACAAAAATACTATAAAAATTTTCATTCAGTCGTTTTAAAAACTTTTAATACAAAAACAGTTATAACAATTAAAGAATCACAGAAGTAAAAAGAATCACAGAAGTAATTCAACGAACATCGTCTAGGTTAACACATTTAAGATATAGTATTCTATCAACTTTAAAGACCCCTCATCTCATAGGATTTTCGGGTACCGATGTTCGTAAGATACTTGAATATCTAAATATCAAAGATACCTTCATAACAAACGTTGGAATCTAAATATGTAAGAGAAAAGTCTGGAATTCCCAAAAGAACAAACAAGGGATCAGAAGATTTGGACATACCTTACCAAGTTGATCAAAACCATCAAGCTGATTAAGTAACTCCATCAACGTTCGCTGAATTTCACGATCTGCACTTGTTCCTTCACTGAATCTCCGCCCACCAATGGCATCAATCTCGTCCATAAAAATTATGCAGGGCTAAGCAAAGAAAAGATTAGTGTATGACTTATGAGTCACAATTTTCGTACAAAATCATAACAAAACAAGTTCATACCACATCAGAACTTACCTGGTGATCACGTGCATATCCAAACATTTCACGGATTAACCTCGCACTTTCTCCAATGTACTTATCAATTATAGCACTCGATACAACCTAAAGCAAAGATAGAAGCTAATAGTTAATAGTTATACCTTAACTAGGAAGGAGGGGAAGATTAAAGTTGGCATCCATTTCAGTATTTGGAGAAAATTCAACCTTTAAGAAGTTGGCATCTATGTTGCTTGCAATTGCTCTTGCTAACAATGTCTTGCCAGTACCAGGAGGGCCATACAGAAGAACACCCTTTGAATAAAAATGCAGAAACTATTAGCCAGAAAACCAGAATTTGGTAAACCCGTCAACCGTGCGCGCGAGAGAGGGAATACCTTGGGAGGTTTGATGCCAACTCTAAGGAAAAGCTCAGGATTCATGAGAGGTAGCTCAATGGACTCCCTAAGTTCCCTAATTTGATCAGATAAGCCACCCACAGCAGAATAGCTAACATTGCCAGGATCTTCGCGCAACATATTATACACGACGGGATCTACCTATCAGATCAAATTAGATCAAAACATTTAGGGCAATCGTGCATTAGAGGTTACTACCTTCGTTCCTTATCCTATATAATCATGGAGTACACACAATAAATCTAACTTACTTCACGTGGAAGAGCCCTCATAATGGTGAGTGTTGTCATATCAAGAACAACTCTAGTACCAGATGTTAATTTTTCTTTATCCACCTTACTGCGGCATCCAACCACATACCTCGGTCCACTGCTTGCTTTGACAATCACTGAAATCACAAAGACAGAGACATCCACCAACATTATCAACCAATTTGAGGTAACTTTCCATATGAACAAATACAAGGAATAACAAGAAAATATACAGCGTTCGTTGTCAAGTGGCCTGAGAACTTCTCCAATGATCTGGCCAACACTTTGCAGAGACTTCAAATCATCTTCCGTCTTGTTAAATTCTTTCTTTGCAGCTCGCAAATTCTCCCTCACTGAAAATCATAAATCAAAGATAATTTCTCAAGAAAACGCAAGACAATCAAGAATTTCAGCTTATATTATCACATATCACAAGAAAAATAGAAATGTAGCAAAATACGCAAACTCATTTCCCATAACTTCCTAGAAATGTATCATCTCCACAAACGTTTTTCAATTCCCAAATCATCCCCATCTTTCCAATACCCACACGAATCTACACGAACTTTCTCAGGGACCAAAAGTTAAATCGGGGGCTGAATTACAACACTCTAAAACCAAGATGCATAAATCTCGTAGTCCATAAGACTTCCATTTCCGAAGAGCCAAAACCTTTAGGAACGACTAGAACCAGAATTCACAGAGTACAATAAAAACAGGAGCGGATTATAAAGTTGGGTATTGAGGGACAGACGAGATCGGACTCTGGCGTCTAACTCTTTGTGCTGGAGGAGCTTCTTGCGGTAATCATTGACCGCCGTGAGACGCCGTGCGGCTTCTTCTCCATCAGCCATTTTTGGTGATCGAACTGGTAGTCGGAGCTCGAAGTTCCCGTGGATTTATCAGAGAAAGCTTGGGAAGCAAGAAGCTTTAGATGCTCTCTCTTTCTGCAAATTGTTTTCCTTCTGCCCCCAATCTATAGCCTACGCTTTATAAGAATCCTGATACGACGCCGTTTCTTCCATATTGATTTTCTTTTTCTTTAGATATATTAGAGGTTTCTTTTTTTTTTAGATATATTAGAGGTGGTTTAGTTCAAGGTTTTACTTATAATGCCTCGAAAAATATTGTCCGGTAAAAAGAAACTATACGACCCGTCTTAATGGCTATCAGATTTATATTGTTTAATATATTAGAGAAAAACGGGAATTTGTACTCATAAGTTATTAAAAAACATGAAAATTTTAGAATCTACATCCAACCGTTATTACGAACTGGATCCTTAATCGTAATTTTTTTTTTCATTTAATTCAACGACGTGGACTTGTTCGAACTTGTAGCCCCTTGATCAATGGTAGATCTCAAACAAAAGATTCTTGCAGTAATATTACAAATAAAACAGTTCATAATCTTTCCAATCAGCCGTATATTGTGTAAACTGTGTCACAGTTGCCATGTTTTGGTAAATGACAATCACAGTGGACAATTCCTCTCTCAGCTTGGGAAAATAAATTAACAAGACAACAAAACAGCCATATTTTCATGAATATTCATCATCTCCCATTGGTAATCAGATTCAAGCAAGTTCCTATTATGTCTAACTTCTAATATAAGCACCAGTGATACCAGGAAAAAGCTCGGTTTTGCCTGCTTGCATCCGAAAACTGCATCGTCTTGTTGGGACGGGAAGTTATGTGCTTGAAAAAGTTTTTGGCCACCAAGAGTAAAATACCCGACTTCAGTCTTTTCCGAAATCAGCACTGTAGTGTGCACTGGACTCGAGTTTCTTAGCTTCGTTCAGTTTTCGTACTGCCTGAACATCAAAAGATGATAAAGGTGATAATGGGAAGAAAGAACCTTCTGCCTGTAGGTAACCAACTAATCTCAACAAGGTAAGGAGTATGCTATACAATGCTGGAGAAATTAATGCTAAATTACCTTCATGAAATCTTCGTGGATGACATAGTCACGTTCAGCACGGATAGCTGACATTCCAGCTTCGGTGCACACATTTCGCAAATCAGCTCCATTAAAGCCCTGGACGAATGAGAGTTTCAAACATGCATAGATTGTGAATAGAAGAAAGAAATCGGATAAATAAGAACTAGCCGGATACCTCTGCAAGCTTTACGACAGCTTCGTAATCAATCTCGCCATGCTTGGCAATTCCAGCTGCATGAATCTTAAGGATCTCCGTTCTGGACTGCTCATTTGGCAGAGGAATCTCTATTTTGCGGTCCAATCGCCCTGGTCGAAGAAGTGCAGGGTCAAGAACATCTGGCCTGTTTGTGGCCATTATCATTTTGACCTGCAGTGCCAGTTTCAAGTTAATAATCTTTTGTTATGAAAGCAAAATATTTGTAAGAAATTCCAAATCAGATCTAAGACAAACAATCAAGTGTCCACATGATCAGCAACAAGATCAAAGACCTTACGTTTTCGGTTTAGCTAGTTGCATGATATTATATCATCACACAGGCAAATAAGACAATTAGAATAAGAATGAACACGTTCTTCGTATTTGGCCACCGACTTCATTATCTGTCTATCCTTACTAGTTACTGCCATACATAAACATGTAAACAATATACAAATTATAAATATGTTTAAGTAAAAGCAGTTAGATTCTTCATGAGATGATTCTTTCTTTTTTTCTTTTTTTATGAAAATTTATAGCATCCGTCATTTTGATGGGCACCTGGATACTGATGTTCATAGGTATCTTTGCATATACGAATATCCAAAGCTGCCTTCAAACAAGTTCGAAAGGAAGGCCAAAGATGTAACATCAGATTCTTAACAATAATATTCAAAACACCCACTATTCCGTTGGGCATCTGGATCAGGTTCATGGGATATTGGAAATCTAGATATCCATGAGAAGTTCATTGTTCCCATAAAACGAAGAGTCAGCAAATCCAGACATACCTTGCCAAGCTGATCAAAACCATCAAGCTGATTAAGCAACTCCATCAATGTTCGTTGAATTTCCCGGTCCGCACTTGTTCCCTCACTGAATCTCCGCCCACCAATGGCATCAATCTCATCCATAAAAATTATGCAGGGCTAAGCACAGAAAGGAACAGGGCATGCATTATGAAACACCTTTCCTAATAGAATCACACAAAGAGAAGTTCATACTCATAAGAACTTACCTGATGATCACGTGCATATCCAAACATCTCCCGTATTAACCTTGCACTTTCTCCAATGTACTTATCAATTATGGCACTCGATACAACCTATACTTCAATAAAGAGAAGAGAGAAGCTAGTAGTTATATATTAGTTGAGGAAGAGGGGTGTATTAACGTCGTTTCTGTACATGGAGAAAATTCAACCTTTAAGAAGTTGGCATCTATGTTACTCGCAATTGCTCTTGCCAACAATGTCTTGCCAGTACCGGGAGGGCCGTAGAGAAGCACACCCTTCGAGCGAAAAGTGAACAAATAATGTGAGTAAGAAAGGGAGGATTTGGTAATCCCATCAAAGAGATAGATAGATAGATAGTACCTTGGGAGGCTTGATACCAACCCTAAGGAAAAGCTCAGGATTCATGAGAGGTAGCTCAATCGACTCCCTCAATTCTCTAATTTGATCAGACAAACCACCCACAGCAGAATAGCTAACATTGCCAGGATCTTCATGCAACATATTATACACGACGGGATCTACCTATCAGATCAAATTATATAAAAACATTTAGGACAATCCCCCTTATAACCATTCGAGTATACACAAAAATCTAACTTACTTCGCGAGGAAGAGCCCTCATAATGGTGAGCGTTGTCATATCAAGTACCACTCTAGTACCAGACGTCAATTTTTCCTTATCGACCTTAGTACGGCATCCAACCACGTATCTTGGTCCACTGCTTGCTTTGACAATCACTGAAATCACAATGGCAGAAATAATCCTACATTGTCAACGGATTCGAGAGAATTTCATCTCACAAAGCAATTCAAGGACTAAGAAGAGAATTACAGCGTTCATTGTCAAGTGGCCTGAGAACTTCTCCAATAATCTGGCCAACACTTTGCAGAGACTTCAAATCATCTTCCGTCTTGTTAAATTCTTTCTTTGCACCTCGTAAATTCTCCCTCACTGGAAACATAAATTAAACATAATCTTTAAGGCCTCCATAAAATAAACAAGAATCTCAGCTTCCATTACCACTTCACGAAATACCAACTAATAAAGTCAAGCACTAAAGATGTGTAGCAAAGGGAAATGATAACAAACCATCAAGAACATAACCCATTTCCCATAACGTTTTCTAATTTCCACAATGATCATATTTTCCTTACAGATACAACTAAATCAAACTATATACAAGGCGGCATGGAAATACAAGAGCTATGAGCCTTAAGCTTAGATGCTGCAATTTCACAATACAAGGAACGGCCGCTGCAGAAGATCAAAACCTAAAACTACTCCAATCGGCAAAATTCATCGAGACGACTAATTACGGACTTCACAGAGTAAAAACAGTAGTAGATTATGAACTTGGTTAGGAAGGAACATACGAGATCGGACTCTAGCATCGAGCTCTTTGTGCTGAAGGAGTTTCTTCCGGTAGTCATTGACCGCCGTAAGACGCCGTGCGGCTTCTTCTCCATCCGCCATTTTTGCTGTCGCAGTTGGGAATCGAATTTTTCTGAGTAAGCTTGAGGATCAAGAAGCCCTAAGTTACCAAATTCTCACTTCTGTTACTTCCTTCCCCTGCTTTAAGCCTCAACCTTTCTTTTTGGTTAAGTCATCAAAAAGTTGGGGTTTGTTTTGGAAAAAACTTCAAATAATTAAGAGATAAAATGAGGGTTTATTTATTTATTCATAATTTAATCATTTTTATGTTAATAACAAATTTCAATGTCCAAGCCATGACCTATTTGAGGCCTCATCGAGAATTTCAATGAACGAGTCTGGAGTTATAAACATGTTAAATTTCACTTTAAATGGAGATCGAACGAGCATTCTACATTGTCGTATGACCTCTCGTGTATTAGAGATGCATATTGAATATGTTTTAGAATGTACTATAGGGAGAGACGTGATGTTAACTCTCTATCACCTTTGAGTCTATGTCCTATAAGTCGCCCCATGACGCATAGATGTAACATAGTTGGGTAAAATCGAGTGAGCATGGAAAACAAGCGTCTTGGATGGATGTCAGCATTACTTCTCTTCCCACGAGCCAGAGGGTGCAATATATGGTTGGGCTTCAATAAGGTATGTAGAAATAAGTTGACATGAACCCTCGAGTTGTCATATCTTGTTAGTGTTTAGATGGATAGATGTTTGGAAGGTTTGTAATGAAAAGTTACTGCATAGGTCTATTCTCAATAAGTATACTCAGAGAGAATAATGAAGTTTGATGACATCCCTATTGTAACATCTCAAACTTACCGCTAGCCGACATTGTCTTCTTTAGGCTGTCCATTTTGGGCTTCTTCTCAAGGTTTTTAAAACGCGTCTACTGGTGACTAACCCTACTCCGACAATGGCTCGCACCGTCTGGTGACTGGACTTGATACCATTTGTAACCGCCAGTAAACAATATCATACCATTGTAGAGAGTCATGGTTACTAATATAGTATCAGAGCCGAACACCAGCAATGTGCCAACGAGGACGCTAGGCTCCCAAGGGGGGGGGGATTGTGAGATCCCACATCAGTTGGGGAGGGGAACCACAGACACATTTTAAGACTATGAAGCTGACAACGATACGTAACGGGCTAAAGTAGACAATATATGTTAGCGGTGAACTTGAGTTGTAACACTCGTGCTCGAGAATGAAATTCTAAAGTGCTGTAACGGAACCCCAAGAGTTTACAGTTACGTTTTGACTTTTAGATTTCATCTGAGCTTTTTGATTGCTCTAAAAGTCGGAATAAGAAGATTTGAATTTCTAACCTTTTAATCACAGACATGCCTCTAACTAGTTGAGTTATATTCAAATTGGAATTATGAAAGTACCACTTATCAACGGATGAGAATTTGGTTAATGCATGTCCATGTCAGTCACGTGCTAAAAACTTGGACACACCGATGCTTGTGGGGGCACATATTGGTCACTTATTAGCACAGTAAGTCACTCATACTTGTTGTCGTCTCATTACTTTCAGGTCTATTAGTAAGGTGTGTCCATATCCGTCACGTGCCAAAAACTTGGACACACAGATACTTGTGGGTGCACATATTGCTCACTTATTAGCACAGTAGGTCACTCATACTCGTCGTTGTCTCGTTACTTTCAGGTCTATTCTCGCTCAACCATAACCATTTTAACCATGAATTCTGACAAAACATTATTTTCATGAAGGCTGTCAAATTGGTTGCCAGCAATGAGTAGCTGTAGCAGGCTTGCCAGAGGTGCAACTAGTCAATTGCTTATACTCATCTCTTTGTTCTTGCAAAATGGCTACTGTTCTGCTTATCTTCTCAAGAACAACTTGCCTTCCCATATACTTTCCAACAGCTGTTGCCTCTTGTTCTAATCTTTTCATCAGATATTATTGGGGTTCAGCACGAAAACGACGTAGGATTTAGATACCGACACGTTACCCGAATCTAAAAACCTTCGTAAACGCTTTCAATATGCAAATCCCTAGTTCACGAATGCTAAAATCCTCTAACCAAATTGAGAAATTCGATCTAACAATTTTATCGAAGAATAAGACCTTTAGACTTAACATTTTTTTCACGGAAGTTTTGAAGTTTATATTGCATGATTGAGATGTCTTGTTTCATGTCTAAACTCAAACATCATTAAAGCTAAACTCAACAACTAATGTCAGGTTAAGAAGAATCAAGTATAAACAAAAGTTCTAAGATATTTCAAGTGGGGTTTCATTTTATTCTTAAATAATTATAAATTCTCGTGTAAATCTAAATTTATGGTGTTTCATTAATGCATTTTTCAAAGTTGGCGGTGAACCAATGAACATGATATTGAGGACTGAGGATTATTGAGAGTGAGTCCCACGTTAGTTAATTGAATGAAAGATCATAGATTTATAAGCGAGGAATACTATCTCCATTGGTATGAGACCTTTTGGGGAAGGCCAAAGCATAGCCATGGGACTCGTGATTCCTAACACATGAACCAAGCAATACGAGTGTTGGAAATGGGGCAGAGCAGTACATTATTCGTCCAGCATTTTGAATGTTTTGATCCACCGTCGTTTTGTGCTTCTCCGCAACCAATGATGACCTCCTAAAAAACGAGCCCTCTTCACTATATACAACAAACATATTCCTTTCCTCATCCATTCCACTATCTATCTACCGGGAAACCGCCGTGTTCACCGTCGTAAAGGGCGGAAATATCCTCTGCCCGGTGGCGAGAATGTGACGTGGATCAAACTTCATCTTCCTTTGCTGAAACTCCGGCCACTTATCGCCGAAATGCTCCGCCCATTCCCGCTCCGTCGTGTAGTGAGGCAGGTACTGTTTCACTTTGATCCCCTCCTTAGCGCAGAATGCCAAAATCTGATGATTCTGGTCGCTTAAATACTCCAACGACTGCGTTGGCTCGCCGTTGTCCAACGCCGACCGGAGCAAGGCCACTAGGTAGAACACGTCATCCTCCGGGACCACCGCGGAGCTCCTGGGGTCCCACCTACACAGGGAAAAGGGAAACAACTGTAAGAGAAGGGATGGGGTATAGAATTGATAGTTTTTGAGCCAATCAATGGGACCCCAAGTGTGGGGGTCGTTAGATAAGCAGCCAAAATGTCCATTAAAACACTGCAAACGGAATACGTCAACTGGACAGGGACACGATCCCCGTCCGTAGGTCCAACGTAGAAGATCTCCTGACACCAGAATCTTCTCCCTTGGACAATCTCCACAGTCCGATTTGTCCATTCAAAACTAGACCCTCCCATGTATTTATCAATCCAAGCTGGCTAGGCCTTCCTCTCATGTCTTATCCCCAATTTTTCAAATTTTAATATTTTTTAAAATTAATAATAAATTAATAAATTTAAACGGGTTCGATTCAACCTAATTTAATTTTAGACCAACCTAATTTAATTTTAACCCAACTCAAACTATACAGGTTAGGTTAGACTGGTCGGTAGGAACTAATCGAGAGCTATCAAAATTTGGAAATCTTTCCCTATATTAAATAATAATAATTATTATTATTATTTTTGCATGTTGCATGCAGAAAGTGATTGCTATTTTATTTTAATTTATATTAAATATATAAAAAAGTTAATAAGAACTAACTTGTGCTTGTTCATTTTAATTTATATTAAATATATAAAAAAGTTAATAAGAACTAACTTGTGCTTGTTCATGGGGTAGATGAGGATGGGCCCACTGGTGTTATTTCCCAAAATGCCCTTGAAAATTCCACGGTCAAAATCGGCGATTCTTGACTTGGGGACGAAGAGGTTGAGCCATGGATGTGGAACATCCCATAAGCCTTTTGACCGGAGCTTCAACTCGGCCTTATGAACCCGGTCAAGAAAGTCCACGTAAGCCAAGTCCGTTGTGAAAACCGACTCGGGTATGTAATCCAGCTCCTTCAATAACGCCTCAACTTCCTGCTTAAACGCCGTCGTTTTGAGTCAGTTTTGAATTTCAAAATTTTAAATTAAAAAAAAAAAAAAAAAAAAAAAACAGGTTTTGCTGCAAAGCAGGTGCTACTTTTTTGTCAGAGGATAAGTTTGATTCCAATCAATCTTAAAATTAAAACAATTTTAAAAAAAAGAAAAGAAAAAAGAGAATAATTTGGTAGTTGAAGACCGTAGATTTAGTATTATTATTTAATGTCGGATTAAGGAAAAATAAATTCCTTAAAAAAAATAATTTGATTCACACAAGATCTTCTTCCCATCTATTATTCTTCTCCTAAGCCTTAATTATTTTAATTATATCCAAAACTAATTATATTTATTGAATAAATAAAATAAAATAAAACCAGACACACACAAGCAACAAACAACAACGTTGGCCCACTTCCTTAAAACTCTCTGAATCATTTGGGAAAAAATCCAATTTCAAAGAGTGGAAAAAATCCAATTTCAAAGAGTGGAAAAAAAACAACCCCATTTGAAAATCAAGACAAAACCCAAATACAGCTTGCAAAATGGCATAAAAATTATTACTTTGATGGCCTGGAATGTTCGTAAATTCAGCTATCCGACAAACAAACAAACAAAAATTGGGTTCCAAAACATACCGATAAAAATTATTCGATCAAATCACTACATTATGGCTAACAGTTCTTAACCGTTGGATGAGAATTTAAAAATCCGTTCTTTACAAAAATGTTCGCTGTTATCTTGTCTGTATAGTATGTGTTTTCGGGTAAAGAAGACGAAGGCAATGATTGAAGACGATGATTAATGATCAATGATAATTATTAGGGTATGGGTTTACCTGATCAACGGTGGGAGATGCGGATTCATGGTAGTTTTTTGTGATCTCCAAGCAGTATAAAACATCTCCATCTGGCTTGTTGTTGAAGGAGGAGATTTTAACCGGATTAGCCGGTGAGAAGAAGGATGATCTCCAGTTGTTGATTAGAGCTTCATCAACGATCACGAAGCCTTCCACGTAGTCAAATTTCTCATTCTCTGGCTTTGCATGTAACGATATTAGCCATTCTTGATTCTTCCTAAATGCTTCAAAATTTGAGTATAGAACTCGAATCCACCGGACCTGTATTTTTTATTTAATTTAATTTAATATTTATTTGCATGGAAAGGACAGGAAAATAGCTTAATTGCTTTTTAGTACCCTTTCCGGCGCGGGTTCGAGCAGGATTCTTGCTCGTGTTATGATCCCAAATTGTCCTAATCCACCAAGAACTGCGTGGAAAAGATCTGGATTTTCTTCGTTTGAACATTTGATTATCTCCCCGTTTCCTGTTACAAATTTAATTTAATTTAATTTTTTTTTGTAATTAATTGAATAATTTATCGTGAAATTCATGCATTTTTGTGGGTTTAATTGGAGGAGAAAAAAATGGACCTGTCACGACATCGAGTTCATGGACATTGCTGATCTGAGGGCCGTGGTTGAAGGCTTGGCCGCTGATTCCGCCGTTGGAGAGTGTCCCGCCAACGGATAAATACAAATAATCCGTCCACGATCTCGGCGCCAATCCATACCCCAAAGTCGATTTCAGCACGTCAATCCACAGCTCTCCGCCCCATACATCCACAAATTTCTCTCTCTCCGCCACCACAGGTTGCGGCGGAGAACTCCTCTCGCCGCCGCGTCGGTGCCGTCTTCCACCGCCGTTCATTTCAATCACCACCCCATTCCCCGTCTGCGTTTGCCCATTTATCGAATGTCCATGTCCTCTCGCTGACACCGTAAACCCACCATACTCCCCTTCCTCCTCCGCCGCCGCCGCCGCCGCTGCTGCCCGGATTAATCTGGCCACGTCATCAGCAGAGGCTGGGTGTAAGACAGCGAGAGGAGGATTCCGCGTCATGAGGCCAAAATCGACAGAAGCGATTTGGACGTCGGAGGGGTCGACGGAAAGTAGGCCGTCGATTCCGAGGCGGGGAAGCTCCGCCGTCGGACCCATGTTGAGTCCGACAGTGGCTATCAAACGACAGAAGGCAAAGGCTAAGAGAAGCTTAGTAGTCATCTTTGTTGAATCATTAATGAATAATTTGAAGTTGGCGGCGGCGGCGGTGATCGGACGGCGGTGGTTATGGCGGTGGCAGTGTTGCATGGGATGGGAACAGATAAAAAATTTAAAAAAATAACAAAAAAAAATGAAATCTTTTATTGCAGAGAAAAAATAGAAGTCTGTGTTGAAGTGTAACGTAAGACTAAGGATATATATTGGCGCTTTTAAGATTTTCTGGACGCAAAATCATGCACCTAAGCATTTTTCTTTTTTTTCTTTTTTTTTTTTTTTTACTTATGTTATTATTATTTATTATTATTAATTATTATTATTTTCCTTCTTTTTCTTGGGGAACGCACAGATTTTCCCAGAAGACAAACAGAAAAGGAAAACTTTAACTAAAATATAAATAAATAAATAAATATATATATATATATATATATATTATGTGTGTGTATATATATATATATATATACATACACACATACCTCAGTCTCTCTCTCTACTAATTTCGACTTTTTAGTAAAACTTGGGTAGCTTTGCACGTGTCGGACTTTTTTTTAATTATTATATATATATATATATGCAGCTTTTTTTTTCTTGCTTTTTCATTTATATTTTTGTATTCATTTAAGAAATAAAATTTTATTTGTTTTTTCACAAAATTTTATAATATTTATTTTTATTAGTCAATTAAGAATTGTGAGTTTAAAATAATAAAGTAAGAAAAACATTTTACCATCTTTTTTTTTTTTTCGTTCACAAATATCATTTATTTTTCAACTATAAAGAATTGAAAATTGAGAGTGAAAAAGAGTGAGTTAAGTAAAATGGTTCATAAAATTAAGTTTTTTATTTAATTTTTCTATCATCTAAATAATATAATTTATTTTCAACTGATAATTTAAATAATTAGGTGAGAAAGACATTTAATTTAAACTTTATAATGTCAGAAATTTTGTGGAAAATAAATGTTATTCTTTAAATACAATATTTAATATAAATAAACAACAAGAAAGGGTACAAATCCATATATATATATATTGTTATTAAAATTTAACCATTAATTTATTTAATATTAGATGAAATATAAATAAACAAAAGCTAAGTTTTATTTTGAGTCCAATAAATACAAAAAAATATTAAGATATCTCCATTTTTTTTTTCTCTCTCTAAAATTTGGTAAATTCAATTAGGCCAAACTCTCAAGCGTTGCCACGTGGCATTTCACGTGCAAGGATGAGGTAGGCACGTGTGAACTCGAGGAGACTGTGTAAAGGGCTAGATGAAAGGGGGGCCCGCGCCGGGCCCCATTCGTGGATACGGAGGATCTGCCTCGGGTCACGAGCATGGGCTATAATCAAGTGTGTTCACAACTTTCTGCAACCATCTCCCACACCCAATCCCATCTCCACACGTGCTTCCAGTTTTCCATCCCGCCCATTTTCGTAAATTTCCAAATAACCAGGGGCATAAAAGTCCATAAACAATATTCTCTTCGACCCCTACTCTACACCCTCCCCTAATCCACTTGGAAAAAACAAATATATATATATATATATATAGTATCTAAGCCTATTACAGATAATTTGTTATTATTAATTTAATTAAAAAAATAATAGTTAAATCCCATTCTCAAGTGGGTATATTTGAAAAATCAACCAAAATATGTTTAGCATGAAATTATTATTTTATTTCACTAATTCAATATAATAATTAAATTTAGAAAAAATAAAATTAAGTCGGAGTGATACATAAAAATTTAAATAATATTTTAACGCGAATTATTTACATGATTAATAATAGGGTTAGGCGAATACATATAATAATATTGAAATAATAATAAGAATAAAGTTTTTTAATAAATAATAATAAATTAATGTATTGTTTTTGTGACAAGTACTGGTCTGTATTCGAGGGGGCCTATAATGTCCGGAAAGAAAATGATTGGCCAATAAATGAGTGCAATGTTTCCAATTATTAAAAATGTATCCATTTTTTTATTTATTTAACATTTAAAACGCTATTAAATAATTATTTATAGATTTTACATTGAATTAGCCATCTAAAATGATTTAATACTTATTTTGCTTATTAATTAAACCAATTTAAATTTTGTAATTATTTACAATTATTTTTAAATTTACTAACATTTGACCAGTCAACCTCGTTAGTTAACCAACTATACATTATATTATGGTGTTGAAATATTAGGAAAAATATCATTTTTTTTTTTGTAGCATCATATAGTATGAATAGGACTAGGAATTAGAAGGATATTTGGCACATTATATAAATTAAATAAATGACCATGAAATATATTTTAATTTCTTATGACAAATATGTTAAATATTAAATAGTTGACAAAGATTTTGTTATTTGGACGAAGAAATATATTATATTTTAAAATTAATCTCTGTATATGATTTCAAATTTTTAATTAACGATGGAATAAATATGTCATTATTTATAAACGGTTTAAGCATACCTCAACGAATGAGGATATAAATTATCGTTTCAAGGATAGATGACTCGAGTATTCAAACGAAAAGACGGAATTGCCCTTTTCTCTCTCTTCCAATCTTTAGAGAAGGAAAGGAAAAAGGGGTTTTTATTCCTTCAGTTTCTCAAAGATCAAATCTTTTTTCTATTTTGGTTAAAGGTTAAAAAGGAAAAAAACACACAAAAAAAACAGCTTTTTTTAACCTAAAAGTTAATTTCTCTCTCTAAACTTTAAAAAAATAAATAAAAATAAAAAAGCTTAGGCTTATAACTGAAAAGGAACACAGAATCCATGGGCTCTATTTGTTTTGATTATACACGTCAGATTCTTCACTTTTTTCTCTCTCTAAAAAGATTAAAAAAAGAAAATTAATAGTAATTAATATTTGGAATTTAATTCTTGGTTTTTACAGCTCACTCCTCATTTGTTTTCATTATCCTTTAATTTCTTTTTCTGACCAATGATTCAGCTTTTTTTAATTAATCAGAGATTTTAATGTTTGGAAGAGTAATTAGGTTAATTAGATTCTGTGCTCAGCTTTTTCTTTTCTTTTTATTTTTTCATATATATTATTTCATTTAATAACAAAATAATAATCTTGATATAAATTAATATTTTAAATATTTATGTCTGAGGTCAGAATAAATAAAATATTACTATAGTAGAATTTAAGAATTTATTTAATTTTTAAAAAAATTAATTTAGTAGCTGTTTTTGAAATTTAAGCTCGTTTCTTTTTTTTTTTTTAATTTAAATATTGTGGTCCGAGAAATATTTGAATTCTTAACTAAATTTTAAAAATAAAAAACTACTTTTCTTATGATCTTTAAAATTGAGCTTTAACACGTGAGTACGAGAAAGACTTAGATGTGAGTGTTTATAAACTTACATTTCAATGGTTATCAAACAGAACCTAAATAATTATCGAACAGAACTAATCATTAAAATCAATGATATGAATTCAATTACTAACTCTTTGCATGTGCCCGAAGGACCAATTAGAAGCAAGGTTAAGAAGATTCAAAAGACCTATACATTGCATCTTCAAAGGTTAGCTAATGTACAAGTTGAAATAAAGACTCTTAAGCCCAAATTTTTTTGACTAGAAGACTTTGACTTTGGTAGTTATCTTTTTGGCCTATTGAAAGGCAGGTAATATTCATGAATCATTGTTGAATACAAACAAAACGTGTTCTTGATGCCTTTTTGATGTTTTTCTTTTTCAAATTTTACTTTAGGTTTGATGTTTAAACCGATTCATTAAATTAGTTTTGATCAAGCTAATTCTGGAGTGAGTCGTCTTGGAATCTAAGAGTGACCATCATAGACTTCAAGTTCGATCTAAGAGTCATTCATCTTCTAACCAGCTCTTGGTTGGAATCATTTTGTTAAGTTAATTTTCCTTGTGAACGTTTCCAAGGATTCTAGAAGAACTTCTGGCTTTGCAAAATTCAACATTGTTGGCGCTTATCAATCAAATAATCCGTTAAATATAATTTTAAACAAAAAAAAACTCAAATATGAAATATCATCATATGCAGGGAATAATATGATAAACGTTATTGATTAGATTAGGTTAAACATTATATTCCCTCCCAACTTTATTACTTCTCTCACAGTTTCATATCAGAACAATTTGAACATAGACGATTTGGATGCCCTTTGGCCTCCTAGCCAATGCTGCATGTGTACTCCAATGGCATCCAAATACAAGCTGCTTCTTCCATGGAACCCAACCACTTTGCCCTCCGTCGTCGTCGACGTGAAAAAGTTCCCTATCTCCTCCCCGAACGGACCGAACTTCCCCCTACTTGTGTAGAAAGTAAGCGACTTTATAACTTGTTGTCGCTCGCCTTTACCGACGTAACCGTAATATCCCGATATACAAGTCAGTACTTCGTGTGGATAATCCAATTTTACCTGCAAATACAGCCAGAAAACATGTTTGGTTCATTGTGGATGTAAAAGAAGCTGTTGAAAAGTACTTGGTAGTACCCGATGTATGCTTGTTCCACTGTTTCCTCCATGCTTGACTGACCAAACCGATTGTTTGTTTCGATCATACTCGATTTGAATCGAACAAAACGCTTCGAGAGACCGTGTTAAGTATATCTGTTTAATGCCAGAGAATACCCCATCATCCCATGGTTTACCCCCGTCCCCGCCCCACGGTCCCGGTCCACAAGGTGCCGGTTCTTTTACGACACCACGAGTAATCTATGAAACAAATAACTCGTCTATAAGCTCTTTCATGACTAAGAAACATCTAAATGGTTAGCAGAGTTAGAGAGTACCTCTTCAAGTGCTCCTCCTTTTGAAGGTGCCACTTTCTTAGTCCAAGGGACAAGCTCATTTCCAAGAAGTGGTGGTCGTGCGGCAGGAACGATTTCACTGGAGGGAGGACGAGACGCCGGGGTCACCTTTCCTTCGACTAAGTGCACGCCAAGAGCATCTAGGAACAAGCCTTTCCTGCCATGAAATCCAACAATCTTTCCCTCCTTGACGTTGGTACTAAACGGGGTTCCTAGCGCCTCCCCGAACGGCCCGTACTTGGCTTTTGTAGTATGGAATGTGAGTGACTTGATAACATTAGGTCCCATGTACATTACAGGCCCATAATGTCCAGTTACATGAGTCAAGATTTCATAGGGATAATCAAAAACAACCTGCAAAATGGTCGGTCACGACTACGAGAAAAACACGACAGAGAAAGTAAGAACTTAAACGAAATTATACACGAAATACATTCACCTTGTCATGTTTGAATCCTCCTTTTCCACCTGCTCGGGTTCCCCATATAGATTCCTCATCCCAAGCATACAGAACTTTTATATATACAATACCGACATTTCGCGACACATTAATTTCCCTAATACCGGAGTAATGTCCATCATCAAATGTAGTTCCACCCGAGCCACCCCACGGTCCACACGGTACCGCATTTTCAACTTTCGACGGTCCCTTCTTCACCGGCCTCTGAGATGACCATCACCAACTGTTATTTGAGTTCACTTGAAACAAGACAAATAAAAGCGTAAAAGAAAAAAGGTTTCGTCTCACCTTGTCTGTGGATTCATCGTCACTCGATTCCGAGCTCGAGGAACTAGATACTTGTTTCGAGATAGTATTTGGAAGAGGCTTTTTGAATTCATCCTTCTGTCGTAGAGCAAGAACAATATCATAATTTTGCCCAACACTTCCTTGTATAATTGAATAGCCTTCACTTTCAGCCTTACAAGCAACGTAATTCGGTGACTGAATCATTCCTTTAGATGGCGTTTGTATTGGCATAGGCTTTAGGTAAACTCCAATGGCATCCAGGTACAATCCACTCCTGCCATGGAACCCAACAATCTTGCCCTCGGTCGCTGGGAACGAGAAAATCGTTCCTAGTTCGACCCCATACGGCCCGAACTTCCTTTTGTTGCTCATAAAAGTCAGGGATCGCACATAAACTTTGTCGAACGACACAAAGCTACCGTAGTGTCCACGGATCATAGTCAAGTACTCGTCTGGGAAATCGAGCTTCACCTGTAAAACCAATAATGAAAAGATAACACACAGAGGTACTCCTGTATTCTTCATCAACGATCAAACTAAATTTCACCACAAAGATGTTTCGAAATTATCGAGCAAACAATCGATGATCCAACAAAGTATGGGGTTACCGTGTCTGTTTTAGTGCCACCGTTTCCTCCATGTTTATCTGACCAAATCGAACTTCCCTTCACATCATATTGAATCTTGATCGAGTCGATACCAGCTCCATGGCAAATTACCAGCTGCCTGATGGTCGAAAAAACTCCATCGTCCCAATAATTTCCACCTGTTCCTCCAAAAGGACCAGCCGAGATCGGCTTGATTTTTCGAGAACCATCAGAATTCTGCGCGGGAAAAACGAACTTTTAACTGGTTGTGGAAAACAAAGTGTATGCAATCAAATAATAGAAAGCAAATGAATAGCAGCTACCATTGTTGTTACAGAAACAAAAGACAAGACAAGTAAAGAGAGCAATGATTTTCTTGAACTTCGATGTCTGTGTAGAACAATTGCAGTGTGCCACGGCCTGTGAGGAATTTATTTGAGCCAAAAAGGCATAGAGAAGAGAATCAAGGTTTCAAAAGCTTTTTCAAATGATATGGGGAAGATAGATTCCAAATTTCACTAAGGAGGGGAAATATTTACTAGAAAAGAATCTGATCCTTCCATACAATAGAAAATGAAATCTTAAAAAACAATTGTAGCGTTTCGCAATAGATTCTAATATGTTTGGTATTCTTATTATTCTTTCATCTCCTTGCGTCACTTCGGTATGAAATTAAACATTTTGTACTGAAAAGTGACTTACGTAGGTATGAATTCCCAAGAGATCCCACGTCGGTTGGAGAGAAGAACGAAGCATTCTTTAGAAGGGTGTGGAAACCTCTTCCTAGCAGACGTGCTTTAAAAACCTTGAGGGGAAGCTCGGAAGGGAAAATCCAAAGAGGACAATATTTGCTAGCGGTGGGCTTGAGCTGTTACATAATCTCTCCCCGGGAGCCCGAAGGTGCCCATATTACCCTACATCATTTAAGCCAGTTTAGATGTACAGGCTTTCTTGATCTGCAGGTAACCATCATAGCCTTTGCAGAAAATGATAATCGGTTAGTACGAAGCAGCTTGACAATCAATAATGGCACGTTCACTCATAGAGGGACAGCTGAATTATCAGTAAACAGCCATCCGTACGAAGATTTCTTATAACCAAAGACGAAGAAAAATCGAGATGGACGAAAAATCAGTCTCGGTGAACAACAGCGAAGCTAAGGAGGTAAAACCATACCAATTGGACATGAAGCTAGAAAGTGACTATGTAACAACCAAAGCCGACCACTAGCAGATATTGTTCGCTTTGACCCGTTATGTATCACCATCAGCCTCATAGTTTTAAAATGCGTTTACTAGGGAGAGGTTTCCACACTCTTATAAGGAATGCTTCTTTCCCCTCTCCAACTAATGTGGAATCTCACAATCCACCCCCCTTGGGGGCCCAACATCCTCGTTGGCACACCGCCCGGTAACTGGTTCTGATACCATTTGTAACCGTTCAAGCCCACTGACAACAAATATTGCCTTCTTTGCCCGTTACGTATCACTGTCAGCCTCACAGTTTTAAGACGCGTCTACTAGGGAGAGATTTTCACACCCTTATAAGAAATGTTTTGTTCTCCTCCCCAACCAACGTGGAATCTCACAATCCACCCCCCTTGGGGGCCCAACATCCTCGTTGGCACACCACCCGGTAACTGGCTCTGATACCATTTGTAATAGCTCAAGCCCACTGACAACAAATATTGCCTTCTTTGCCCGTTACGTATCACTATCAGCCTCACAGTTTTAGAGACGCGTCTACTAGGGAGAGATTTTCACACCCTTATAAGAAATGTTTTGTTCTCCTCCCCAACCAACGTGGAATCTCACAATCCACCCCCCTTGAGGACCCAACATCCTCGTTGGCACACCGTTCGATGACTGGCTTTGATACCATTTGTAACAACCCAAGCCCATTGATAGCAAATATTGTCCGCTTTGGGCCATTACATACAACCGTCAGCCTCACGGTTTTAAAACGCATCTACTAGGGAGAGATTTCCACACCCTTATAAGGAATGTTTCGTTCCCCTTTCCAACCAATATAGAATCTCACAGACTACCCCTCACAACATGGGAATAACGCAAATCATGAAAGACTGGTTCGACCAAGAAGCTTTTTCCATAACCTCATCAAAAACCAAGGATCATTTCAACCTAAATGTGTCATGTCATTATACAGTAAACTATGCACCCAAACAAGCATGTAATGTCGAAATGCTATAAGAATTATACTAATAAATAGATAAAACAGTGAGTACCATAAAACAAATATTTGAAACGTCGTACGTTCCGAACAAATTTATTTCGTTACCTATAAATAGATCGCAAACCTGTCAAAATGCGTTATGAACAATTCATTCTCAGCATAATCCAAATTCTACACGAATATGTCTAACCAATCTTCACAACTGCACATTCCCTGAGATCATCTTTTCAAGCAACTACCCTCTTCTAAGAACAGCTTACACCATGTTCAAGGCTACCAATAATCCCCACAAGAACAACAGCCATTCTTGAAATGGTGCAGGCATTTTGAGTCACTTAAATATATTTCACATCCATGAGCCTCTGAGACATACTTGGCCATCTGATGACAGTCTCCACATATTCTCAAGTTTTTCACGATTTTTATTCTTTTCGGTTTGTGAGACGAGCCAATAAGGCCAAAAGCAAATGCAAACTTTTCACAGTGGAACCCGCCAATTTTTTCTTCCTTCGGTTCGTCGTCAATAGAAAGCTGATGGTGATTATTAAATTTCTTTACTTTCCCTACAATGCCTTTTATCCAAGTGTTTAGAACGTCGACTTTGGAATGATCGCCATTGACGAAAAAATAGACTTTGTTCCCGACTTCAACCCAGCACTGTGCTGTACATTTCTTCATTGCACTCTCTCTTCCAAGCTTTCTCACTTTTAAAGCTTGTTCAGATTTCCCATATAAAGCATATGCCTGTATTAATAAACGGTAAATCACATGATTATCAGGCTCCAATTCAAGTAGGTGCTCGGCTGCTCGTACTGCCAAGTGTAAGTTCCCATGAAACCTCGAGGCAGTCAGTAGGCTGGTCCAGATAGAGACATCTGGTTCTGTAGGCATGTTTTCGATGAACTCGATTGCATCGGTAAGCCTCCCAGAACGTCCATAAAGATCAACCATAGCTGAATAATGATCTAAAGTTGGCAGAATTTGATGTTCTTCAGTGATGCTAGAAAAAACATGTCGTCCCCTGTCGACCATCCCAGCAATGCCACAGGCATAAATAATACTAGCCAGTGTACCTCGGTTCGGCCTAATTCCAAACCTTTTCATCTGATCGAACAAATGAAATGCAGCATCTGAGCAACCATGTAAAATATATCCTGCAATAATTGAATTCCAGGTGATAATATCTTTCGACGACATGCCATCAAAGATGTTTCTTGAATATTGAATGTTCCCCGACTTGGCATACGTGTCTATAAGCGAGTTCGCAACAGGAAGCTCCGATTCCAGGTTTCTACGCAACACACAGCCATGGATTTCCTTTATTTTCTTCTCTGCCATTACATTTGCACAAACTGGTAAGATACTCAAGATAGTCACTGAATTAGGATTAAAATTAAGAGACTGCATTTGTCGAAATATTGCTAGAGCTTTGTTCTTTTCACCGAGCCGGTGGTACCCCGCAATAAGAGAATTCCAGGACGCCGTGTTCGGATTAACCTCCTCATCATTTTCCATCATTTGAAAGAGGTTCATAGCTTGATCCTCATCTCCATTGTGTATACACCCTGATATCATCACATTCCATGTCACAACATTAGGCATTACATTTGATTCCCGTAATCTCATAAAAAGTTCATATGCTTTACCACAGTATCCACCCTGACAATATCCTCCAATCATCGAGTTCCACGTATAAATATCTTTTTCTAAAATTGTATCAAAGACATGATGAGCAGCTTCCAATTTTCCACATTTAGAATACATATCAATAAGTGAATTCCCAACCAATACCTGATGAGCAATTCCCATTTTAATTGCTAAACAATGTATTTCCAGTCCTTTTTGCAGCGATTTTAAGGAAGCACACGCTGACGTCACGCTCGTAATAGTTACAGCATTTGGTTCAACCCCTGCTAGAATCATCTCCTTGAAGAAATCCAATGCCAGATTAATCCTGCTGCTTTGAGCAAAACCCGAAATCATCGAAGTCCAAGTATAGACATCAGGAGTGATCCCCATACTTTCCATCTTCTTCTTCAATTCTATAACAAGATTACATTTCCCCAACTGGCTATAACTAGCAATCAGTATGTTACAAGTAACCAAACCCGGTTTGAATCCTTGATCGTTCATCGTGTCGAGCAATGTCCTAGCTTCATCGCCATGTCCCTTCCGGCAATAGCCAGCTATTATAGCATTCCAAGAGACCTCATCTCTTTCGTCCATGTTCTCAAAGAACTTCCTAGCCAAACTCAAATTCCCACATTTAACCAATGCCGTCAAAATAGAATTGCTTACACGCATAGAACAACTCAACCCACATCGAATAACCACAGAATGCATCAACTTCAAAGTTTCAAGATCCTCGCAATTCCCACAAGCTTGTAGTATTCTTGGGAAAAGAAAAGCATCAGGCAGTACTCCATCACCCATCATCAAAAAGAAAAGTTCAACTACTTCTTTCCATCTCTGCTCTCTTGAATATGCGCCTATCATTGCCGACCAAGTGTACAAATTTCTCTCCGGCATTTCATCAAACACCTTACGTGCATCTTTTAGAAACCCACATTTCGCATACATGCTTACTAGCTTCGTCTCGACAAATGGGTTCACCTGATCAACTAAACAGAGACGAACATGAAGCTCACGACCCACTTCAATAGAATCCGCATCTATGCAAGTTTGAAGCAAATTGATATACGTGTTGGTGCTTAACTTAGACCCATGTCTGGACATTGAATCAATGGCGGATATGGCTTCTCGGAGGAGACCATGGCGGCAAAGGTAACTCAAATGGTCGTCATTGGACTTCGAACTGGATTTCTGGGTGAAAAATATAGTAGTTTGAGTTGGTTTTGAGGAGAATTTAAGGGGTTTGGTTTTGATAATTGAAGCGGGGACGGAAATTGGAGGCTTTGTTTGGCAAGGAATCGCCAGTTTCTCCATTGTTAATCAGAGAGTAGAGTTCTTCACACCCTTCCAAAGTTCATAGGCTCACTCACAACTTGTTAATTAAAATAACCAAATGAAGATCAGAAGATGCCGCAGGTGTGGACGTGGCGCCTCCTCCACAGGCTCTAGTGGATGGGGTTACTGGATACTGTTTCCACTTTTTTATTTATTTATTTATTTATTTAATTTTATTAAAATATCATTTTCGTCGTGGCCTTTAAATTTTAATCAATTACTTATGATTTTTTCAATTTCATAAAGAAAATTTGGAAAAATCTATAATAAGCTAACTAAGAGAGTAAATATAAGATTTTTTTTAAAAAAAATTACATCCATTAAATTTTGACGATTTAAATATTATTTTGGTTTTTGTAATTATCTTCAATTATATGACTTTAATTTGTGATCTCTTAATAAATCCTAAATTTAATCTTTTAAAATTAATTTTTTATTAAAAAAAAAATCCTAATAGATTTTTAAATCATTGTCGTTATCTCTCATCCACAATTTTTAAATCATTGTCGTAGATTATTGAAATCTCTTTATTTCGACATTTAAGGATTTAACAATCTATTAGCACGACTAAATTTTAGGACATAGCTCTGATACCATGTTAGATGAATACTACTCGCCACAATAGTATGATATTGTCACTTTGAGCATAAACTCTAGTGACTTTAATTTGGGCAATCCCAAAGAGCTCACCAGTAGAGAGAGTATTCTTTGATTATAAATCCATGATCATTCCCTAAATTAACAGATGAAACTTTCGTCATCTAGAGGTGATTAAATTTGAAAATCATGCCAACTCTAGAGTTCAACAAATTCCTAATCCATTTATTCCGCATTGAATCCAGCAGCTTCTATACAATTAGCACCATAATCATATTTGAGTTGCGCACATAATCCAATTTCTGTAAGGAGAATCAAAAACAGTAAACATCTTAGACAATGTTATGAAATCCACAAGTAGATCAAAATCGAAGCCGGAATCATCCTTGTTACACCATACCGAGGATAAGAAGAACACACATCCTCCAAGCTGACTGTCTAAGCAGTAGAAGCAGCAGCTGCTGGAGTTTTAAGCTCTTCTATTTTCCTCAATAGCGCCGCTCTATCAGTACCAACAATCCTGTGAGATTTTTGCCCTCTTTTCAGGAAAATAAACGTCGGTAATGCCTCAATATCCCACTTGAAAGCAACACGCTGCAGAGAGAAACAGAAGTCACTGTTGGGATCAAGTAAAAAAGAAAAGAGCTCTAGCGCATGCTACAGTATTCAACAATATCTTGAAGAGACAGAACTATTGAAATATGATGTGATGGATAGGAAAGAGCAAAAAGAGCTTAAGTATGTTTACTTTCAATTCATCGACGTCTACTTCCAGGAAAATGACACTAGGATGATTCTTAGCCAATTGTGAGACATATGGAGCAATTAATCGGCGTGGCCCGCACCAGGAAGCAGTAAAATGCACCACAATCTATCAAAGCAAAACTTAAGAAACATCAGGAACAAAAAAATTGACACAAACTGTAACAATAGCCTGTAATACAGAATCAGTCAAGCGTGGTCAAGCAAAACAGCACAATCAAGTTCAAGGTCATACTAAAGAAAAAGGAAAAGTGTAACAGTGAAGGATTGAAGTCCAGAAGAATACAAATCAAACGATTCCACTAAGACGTTAAAAAGAAAACCTAGATATCGTAAATTTCAATACGATCATTCAATATTGATAAATCGAATATATAATTAGCCTAAGAGATCAGAAATCCTGGCGAATCCATCGCGACTTTTACCAAAACATTGAACAATCTCCAAACAGGAAAAGAATAGAAAAAGAAAAGGCAAAAGGAATCAGGAAACGTGAAAGTGCTTTTCAACATATATCCATCGGAATCCATTAAAATGCAGAAATGAAGAATCTGAAAAATCAAAAGACTATACCAGTTTTCCAGATTCTCTCAACAATACAGCATTCCATTCAGAAGTACTACGACAGGCAATCACATTTCCTTCTTGAGCCATTGGCTTACACAGAAATCGGAGACCAGCAAAAATTGTTCTCTGGATCAAAAACAGCAACGATACAGAAATGGCGATGGGCCGGTATTTATAGAACGAGGGGTGGGACTGGTCTCCGGTTCCTCGCTTTTTTTACTAATTTTAAAATTATTGAAAATTTTTATGTTCTATTTATTTTAAAATATTTATAATGCATTTTATAATTAAAAATGATTAAAATTAGAATTAAAATATTAAAAGGATAATTAAACCATACATTATTTTTATGTAACATGCGACACATGGAAAAATATAATAAACAGAAATTGTGAATAAACTAATGAAATTTGACTAAATGTTTTCTTCTCAAATATTTAATTTTTTATATTTTTATTTTTAAATGAATTAATTTTCCTTTTTGAAATTTCATATTTTTTATTTTTATGTTCATCTGTTTATAATTCGAGTATTAAAAAAGAATAACTAAATTAATAATAATAAAGGTTTTAAAAGGTTAAGGAATTGGATTCTCCGCTATGGCCTTATGGCCCATTTATGGCCCATCATTTTTTAAGTCTATAGGGCTTCTCTACGGTGCAAACTTGGGCCCATTAACATGCAATTAAATTAAATTAAATTAATGAAAAAATAAAGAATCTCGTCCACTAAAGAAAATGAAAATTATGAAATTTGACTTTTTTTTTTTTTTTTTTT
>NW_019268543.1:1195254-1196463 GCF_002738365.1 Cucurbita moschata
TTTTTTTTTTTTTTTTTTGAATAATTATATTACATGTGAATATGAAAATTCAAACAAATTAAGAATTCTTTATAAATCATAATAAATTTGAAGAATCTCTGACTTTATAAATACGTCACCAAAATTCTTTGGTATTCTTTAAGGAAATTGGTTGGTGGAGGAAAGAAAAAAGTATTTAATAAATTTGACCTATGAAAATTATTATGTTTTGGAGTTTAGCGTAACAACTTCAGCTTAAGATAGTAGTTAGTTCGAGACATGTAATTTTGTGTAAACACGTATATAATAGATGCCTGTAAAAATGACTGAATTTTTACGTATAAAAAATAAAAACGTCAATAATGGATTATATTGTGGTCAACTGAGTATTGATAAAAATAAAATTATTAGTCAACCTATTTTGATGACTAAAAAATGGTCCAAGTGAATGTTTTTCTGCCACCGTTGTATTGATGTTTTTTAGTTAATAATCAATGACTAAAATTGCAAGAGTGAATATGTGATTTGTGATACTTATAGGACCTTCAACCGCGAGCTCACTAAGCAATGCTATAAGTCCAATAGAAGTCCAATGCTTCATCTACTACAGACCAGGAAGTTCTTGGAGGAGCTAAAACGAAATGAGAAATACATTCGATTACGGCAACTAATAGATAGCGAACTTTTTGGTAGAAACTTAATGATCCTTTGGCTCATGCAAGAAAAGAAAAAGGTAATCGTACTCCTACCTTTTTCGTCCCACGATAGGCAAGTTTGAGCAGAAAGATTGAATCGTCAGACGTCCTAAATTCTTAATTGGGTGTTTGTTTCACGATTTTGTGGAAGGTTTTGAGGAGAGAATTGGGAGGGGCGCTATAAGCTCATGATCTGCGCACGGAATTAATTCATTGTCGAAAAAAATTATCCGCAATATCCAAAGTCTACTAGTTTCAGATATTCTATTTTCAAACATTCCATAAATAAAACTACCAACCAAATGACATTAGGAAAAATACTCAAAACCAATCGTGAAATCCTACATCAGTTGGAGAGAGAACGAACATTTCTCGTAATGGTGTGAAAACCTCACCCTAGTAGACACATCTTAAAATTGTGAGGCTGACGACGATACGTAACCGACCAAAACAGACAATATCGATTAACGATGAGCTTAAGCATTTTGGAGAATTTTTGGTCATAAACATCAAAAAAAAAAAAAAAAAAAAAAAA
>NW_019268543.1:1196672-1200640 GCF_002738365.1 Cucurbita moschata
TAAACTTCAAAAAAAAAAAAAAAAAAGTAAAGAGAGAGAAAAGGAGAGAATACTCAATAATGTATAGTCATAAGTCATAGATATAAAAGATACCTACGAATAAATTATTCCATTGTCCCACTTTAAAAACTACTTTATTCCAAACAAGAGGAGGCAGACCCATACCCCAGTTTATTCTTTTCCTCCTTCAACCCATTTCCTCACCCAAATGACCCCTAAATCCTCCAAAGTTTCAGTTCTTATTCAACCTGATTAAAGCATAGCACATCATGGAGAACCAAGCACAAATATGAGAGATTCAACAGCACGAACACTTTCCAAAGCTGAGAGAAAAAGGAGGAGAGAAATAAAAGCTTCGGCAGATACATCATCATAGATATACTGAATCTTATTGTACATTTGTTTTTTTACGAACATGCAAAGAACACAAGTAAACATCTCCGACACAGTGCCATCAAATCCACAAGCAGAACAAACTCGAAACCAGAATTCATCATCACACCATAATAATAAGAAGCAGAACGATCCATCAAGCTCACCATCTAAGCAGAGGAAGTGGCAGCTGGTGCTCCTAATTCCAATACTTTCTTCCCCAGCTCCACTTTGTCAGCACCCACAATCCTGTGAACTTCCGCCCCTCCTTTCAGGAAAACAAAGGTCGGCATTGCCGTGACCTCGAACTTTTGAGCAATTTCCTGCAAATAAATAGGAACCATTGCTTGATAAGAAAAGATAAACTAAACGAAACAGTTCCATTCCACTGCATTAACTGTCCCAAACAACAGAGTTGGTATGATATGATAGTTTGGTAAGAGTTGAAAGGGCTTAGATTACTGTACTTTTAAGTCATCAACGTCCACTTTCAGGAAAACGACATTGACGTGCGCCTTAGCCATCTCTGCGAATACTGGAGCAATGAAACGGCATGGCGGGCACCAGGAAGCAGTAAAATCCACCACAATCTAATAAAAAGAATTTTAGAAACATCAGGAACAAAAAATTAACCCCCAAAACTACAGTCAAACCAGAAAGAAATCATCAAGTTCAAAGACTTCTAATAAAAAGGACACGAAGCGAGAAACAGAGAATAATTGAAGAGTAAAATTGTGAAATCTGATATAAACTCAAAATATTCCATAAGCGATCAAAAGTCCTATTAGCAATTTCAACACTACAATCGAAATAAGCAGCCAAAATTGAAGAAATTAGACTGATAACTAGGCACAATCATACGTAACTATCAGAAACCCTAACGAATCAATCACGGATCTTCCCAGATCATCGAACAATCTAAACAATAACAATAATAATGCAGCAGAAATTGTGATGACATGAAAAATGCTTCGATATACCTACGCGCCAAATCCAAAATTCCATCGAAATCACATACGAAAGTCAATCAATTCGAGAGTAGAAATGGAGAGAACGAAAAATAAAAAATCATACCAGTTTACCAGCCTCGATTCCTTGCTTAACAAGCGCATCGAATTCTTCAACCTTACGAACCACAATCACTTGTCCTTCTGCAGCCATTGGTTCAAACAAAAAATCGGTGTCTGGTAGAAGTCGTCCCTGATTTTGAAAATGAAGCGATGAAAGAGACGCTTTGGGACAGGAGGGTTTATATAGAGAGAGGAAAATGGCCCCAGTTTTCATTTGTTCCATTTTACCGAAATACCCTTAAGAGTTGACTTCTACCAAAGTGAGCGCAAATGGCAATAATGTGAATGCATTTATATCTAATATCGTCGTTATCTCCAATTGAAACGCATTTAAAATAATAATAAAAAAAAACATAAAAATAATAAAGAATTTAATTTAATTTTGATTTTAAAATGGCAGTCTTCGAATTATCAGCTTCCAACGTTTTTCGTCATTTTCTCTCCATTAATTTCTTTTCATAATTACGGTGGGACCCACCGTTATAAACGATTTTTTTAATTATTAAAAAAAATTTAAACTTTAAATTAATTGAATAAATAAATAAACTTGCCTATGGGCTACGGCCCATGAAAGACGAATGAACGGTGAAAAATGGGTACAACATTGTCTTCGCTTTGATGTGGGCTTATGGCACGTGTGAATTCGGCCCATTAACGAGTAAATATTAATCACATTTTTTAAAAGGGAAATAGGAAAAATATCGTCCACAAAAAAAGGAAGGTTGTTGAAATATATATTTTATTCTTGAAATTCCTCGCTCCCGAGGAATCGAAGATAATAGTATTTAATAGGGACTTTGGGCCATGGATCCAACAAGACTTGGGCCTCCGTCCATCACCGAACCCACTTTATTTGGCCCATGTCCACAAAATTTAGTCCGAACAATAACCTTAAATTTTCAAAAAACTAATATATATATATATATTTAATCTTTCAAAAAAAAATTAATATCTTTATTTAAATTTAATTTTTTTATTGTTAGTAATGGAATAATAATAAATAAATTTTTTTATATGTATATTAACGAAAATAATTTAATTTTCTATAAGAATATTAACCCTACTTTTAAAATTTCGTATATTTTTAAAAAAAAATTCAATAAAATATTAATTATTTTTATCCGATACTAATTAGAAGGGTAGTTTTTAATTTTTTTTAATATTAAAAGTTAAAAAGTTATTTTTGAAAATTTATTATGAATTTAGCTTAAAACTAAATTTAAATAACAGCCGAAAAGTCGAGGAAGATAATACATTGTACACCTTATCCATTTCGTGAAAACCGAGGAAGATGGCCCCACCAGATTCATGTGGGGCCCACCAAACAGAACAAGTTTTAATTCCACCTTCCTTCTTCCTTCCATTCCCCAGGTTTTATCCTCCCAAAGCCCCTTGAAATGAATTCCTATTTTAAAACAATAAAAATAAAAATAAATAATTAATTAATTAATTATGCTTTGAATTTATGAAACATCAAGATGTCTCTGTCTCTGTCTCTCACCCCTTGGTCATGGGTCATATCCTGCGAATGTGCTCCTATGGTTCGCTGTCTCTGGATACGGTCTAAATACAGTGACAGAGAAAACCCTAGAGAGAGAGAAGAGAGGGAAACTGGAGGTTTTGTTGTAGAGACCAAAATGAGGCCATGTGTATGTAAGACAGAAACCCAGAAGAGCAGCTCATCGCATGGACACGATTTATTCAATTCTTCTTGCCAAGTATCATCCACATCCCTCCGCCGGCCACGTTTCATCCTCCTCCCACTTTCTCGCTCTAACTCCAATTCTTTTATACTCGCCTTCCATTCACATCCCCCTTGCAATCTTCTCATCCATGTTGAAATCAAGCAAGCAAGTTAAAAGGTCCCCTTCAGCTTCCCATGCCACTTCTAGAAAGGGCTGTATGAGAGGCAAAGGAGGCCCTGAAAACGCTTCCTGCACTTATAAAGGCGTGCGCCAGAGGACATGGGGCAAATGGGTTGCTGAAATTCGAGAGCCCAATCGCGGGGCTCGTCTTTGGCTTGGCACGTTCGACACTTCCCATGATGCTGCTATGGCTTATGACAATGCCGCTAGGCGTCTTTATGGCTCTGAGGCTAAACTCAATCTCCCTCATCTTTCCCCCAATTTGCAGCTCCATAATCACCCTCTGCTTCTTCCTGGCTCTGTTTCCTCTTCCTCCGACAGTGCGGCTGCCACGGTGGAAGATGTCGGGTCCATCAGCTCAGCTCCCCATGACAACAGCAGCAGGATGAGATTTGGAGAGGAGGAGGAGGAGGAGATTGGGGGGCTTTGGAGATCGATGAGTATTAGCTTGGATGATTCCATTTGGGCTGAAGCAGCCATGTCTTTGGATTTTCCTGTCGTGGAAGATCGGGATCGTCAAGGCGTTTTTGCTGCTGATTTTGTGGATTCTAATGGATGGGATACTCTCCAATGGTGTTCTTGATATCCATGGAAGAATCTTAAATTTGTAATAACTGGGATTGTATTATACACTTGCCTTTTTTTTTTTTTTTTTTTTTCC
>NW_019268543.1:1200911-1202589 GCF_002738365.1 Cucurbita moschata
TTTTTTTTTTTTTTTTTTTTTCCCTCTGAATTTGTCTTTTATTTTCGTTGGTTTGTGGTCGTTTGGATTGAAATCTATTATAGCCTGCAAGTAAATACATAAAATTATTGTGTTTTGATCTCTGCAACATACTTGGAAATGGTGTATAATTGTGTATATATATTGTAAGTTCTCTTTTACTATAAACCCTAAATCGAAGCTCAGGTTTGTTGCATTTTTTAAAGCAAACTTGCAAGTGGGGAATGTTTTGATGTTCCCTACAGAAGTTGTGATGCTTTTTCTGGAACTGGGTTTCTGACATCTGATTCTGTTTTCAGTTCAGAACTTTTGGTCGGATTCTATCAATATTGTTGATATCGATTGTGTCCCATTGTCGAGTGAATCGATAACATAACGCCTGATGGTGTGCGTTAATCGTTTAACGTAACGCCTGATGGTGTGTTGTAATCGTTTAAGTCAATCGCTAGTAGATATTATCTTTTTAAAAATTTTCTAGTTTCTATCATCTGTGAGATGCTTCATTTCTTCCTGCACATGTGTGAGCAAGGTAGATATTGTCTTTTTAAAATTTTTATTTTTTTGAAATTATTCCGTTTCTATCCGAATGGTTTTGTTTTACCTGAGATCTCACAATCCACTTTTTGGGGCGAGCACGATGTATGTCTAGCTTTAATACTATGCGTGCGAATTTTAAACATATTTACTAGTAAATCCTTGTAAGAAATGATTCGTACTTTAAAACACGGTTGCTAGGTTGCTAGCGAACTCTTATAAATAATGTTTTGTTCCTGAACTTAATGGATTGGACGCCTTAAGTGGCTCAATTTCATGAAATAAACAAGGCAGTTCAAAAGGTTTAAACCAGTCAAGTCAAAAACGGTAGACGATGCATCATATACTATTTTAGTTCATGATTCCCTGCAGCAGTCCAAATCCAAGCTGATAAGCTGCACTTCTATCCAAGAACCTCCCCCATGTGTCCCACCTGGTGTTGTCATGGAACGGATAACGGTCTGCATAAAGACAGGTCCCCCAAAGAACAACATAGTCTGTCCTTTTGTTGGGTTTAATTCATAGTGTGTGAGTGTCCTGTTGGAATCATGGTCTAATCTCTCTGTTTTCAGCCCAATGAACCACTCCGTTCCAACCTGGTTTATGTGGTGTAACCAAAGAGATATTAAAAAGAACTCCGTCGGGTAGGGACAAAAAAGTCTTTTCCATTCTCGTTCTCATTCTCACGTCCTACTTTAATTCTTATCTTCACAAAATTCACAATTTATTTTTACAGGTTTTGGACGAAAATTTCACCTGAAGAATTGGCGAGTATCGAATTCTCGTGAGTATTATATAGAATGGATGGGGTGAACGTGCATACTATAATGAGTCCCACTTAATTATAGAGAGAAAATTCTATACGCTCATTTTCCACCCGTTAAATGAACATTTAACTATACTATCCATATAACTTTATAAGATATATTTATATATAATAATAATAATTTAAGAGTTTCCGTTTAAATAGACATTTCTATTACAGAACATATTTTTATAAAAGGCAGTTTCGGGCTCTGCCGTCCCCACAACAGTCGATAATGACATCCATACCCCTGGCCCCTCCATTTACTCAGTTTTTTTTTTTTTTTTTTTTTTTTTTTTTTCATTCATTAATTTTTAAACA
>NW_019268543.1:1202925-1221946 GCF_002738365.1 Cucurbita moschata
AAGAGTAGGTCAGTCCATTGAAACAGCACAAATTATAAATACAATAAATAACTACGGGAAGGCATTATGTGAAGACTAGTGCTTTTCTTTTCTTAAGCAAAATGCAATGAAGGGTTATCCTGCTTTTTTTTTTTTTTTTTTTTTTTTTTTGCTTTCATTCATTAATTTTTAAACACGAAAAAAAGAAAAAAAGAAGGAAAAAAAAAACTCTCCTAATTAGATAAAGTAAGCGTGCGAATATTCAACCAAAAAGTAAAAATTTTAAAAAGAACACACACTGAACTGAACTGAACTGAAGCTTGTTCGGACATATGTAGGAAGGACACGTGTCTTTAGGTAGTCAAAAGTTTGAGTGTTTTTCAGAGGCAGGTCAAACACTGTCAGCCGTAGGATGAAGAAGTGGCTGGTTAAGAGACGGTTTGATGTGGCCACTTGGCCTGCGAGTACCATGGTCCGGGACAGACTGGATCACTGCCCTTTCCAATAAGAACTTCTTTTCTTCGCTCTTGCCCCACAATACAAGGTACAGTCCTGATATAATCAGCACAGCTCCTATGATCCTGTACATCCAATCCCATGCTTAATCAATGTGTCTCCCCACTACTTAAAAAAAAAACATATATTTATATTATTTTTTAAAACTTTTAAAAAATATATAATAGGTTCTTAAATGTTTATTTTATTTTAAATAAGTAATTAAAATTTTAATTTCGTTGGTAACGTGTTGATTGGATGAGATAAGATGAACGGTTGAGATTGAATGAAGGGACGGAGAAAAGGAGGGCTAACCCTCCCAAGTAGAACTCCTCGCCCAAAGCGAAGGAAGCCATGAGAGCGACAACGAAGGTCTGAACCGGTTGGTAGACAGCAACGAAGACCGGGCCACCTCTGTCAATGCACCATATTTGTACGGCAAACGCTATCCCCGAAGCCACCACCCCCTGCAAATAACGCACCAACCAAAAAATTTTAATTTTAAAAATATTTTACGTGAATTACGTAATTTAATTTAATCGAATTTAGAAACTAAAAATACGAACCGCATAAACGATGCTAAAGGCTTCGGCGCCGGAGTGGAAGAGCCAAGCCTGAGCGTCGCGCTCGAACACGGCGGCGATAATGAAGAATTGGATGAGGCCAAAGAAGCAAGTAAAGGACGTGACGGAGAGGCGAGCTGGGTATTTTTTCAGCACCGGTGCTTGCAAGACTAGCCACGCAGACCACGACAAGCAGTGTCCGATCAAGTACACGCACCCTAAGGTCCAGCTTTTGCCCTTTGCGTCGCCTAGTGACGGGAACATTCCTGGCCCCATCAGCATCCCTGCCGTCTCCGCCGTCCCCTCCACCGTCACAGTCGTCGCTGGGCTGTAGATGGTCGGCCCTTTGTATAATGTGATCACCGTTGCTCCGGCCACACAACATATAGTCCCCATCACCTTTGCTATCCCATCTTTCCGGTTCAGTCTCACTTGTTCAATCCTGATGGGAAAATAACGTGTGAAGGACAAGAATTTGTTTATAGTCGTGAGATGAACCGGACCCTCCACAATGATATGATATTGTCGAGTATAAGTTCGGGTGGTTTTGTTTTGGGCTTCCCCAAAAGGTCTCATGCCAATTGAAAGAGTATTATTTGATTATAAACGCACGATCATTCCTAAATTAGTCGACGTGGGACTTTCATCCAATACCTCCCCTCGAGCAAAGTACACCTCTCCTTAATCGAGGTTCGACTTCTTTTCTTTTTAGAGTTCTTTGTTTGTCATTTGAGGATTCTATTGACATGTAGTCATGAGTGATTATGCTCAAAGTGGACAATATCATGTTATTGTTGAAGGTCGTGTTCATCTAACACTCCATAACAACCTAATTTTAAAATCCTTGAGAGAGAAAATTCAAATAAGACAATATCTTTAAAGCTATTGGCTTGAGCGGTTATAAATGATATCAAAGCGAGACATCTAGTGATGTATTAGCGAGGAGGCCAAGTCTCAAAAAGGGTAGACACATCGAAAACGTTAGATCTTGAAGGGGGTGGATTGAGGGATCTTACATCAATTGGAGAAGAGAACGAGTACCCGTTAGACCTAAAAGAGGTGAATTGCAAGATCCCATATAAGTTGTGGAGAACGAAACATTGTTTATAAGAATGTAGAAACCAGTGAAAACTTCTCTCTATTATAAGTGTTTTAAAAACTTTAAAATGAAACACTAAAAAAAAAAAAATTTAAAGAGGACAATATTTACCAGCGGTGTAGCGTAGGAGCCATTAGGGTTATTACCTAAGAAGCGCAGCCATGAGGAAAGTGATGGCAGGGACAGAATTCTGAATAGCAGAAGCAAAGGTTGGGGAAGTATTATCCAAACCCAGCAAGTAAAACCCTTGATTGGCTGTAATTCTGCCCACATTCAAACCCAATCATTATTCTATTTTTTTAAGGAAAAAAAAAACAAAAATGAGTTCTTGATTTTAGTACCCAACGAGAGCGAGCAGGAAGAACTGAAGGACAAAGTTAAGAGTGAGTGCAGGCCTATCCTTCCTGTTCCAAACCAAACAAAAATCCACGTCATATATATTATATTATATTATATTATATTATATATATTAAAAATGAGCTTACTTTTCAAGGAAATAAGCGAAGGGAAGGAGGAGGAGTAAAGCGATGACGTTTCGGTAGACAGGGAAGACGAGTTTACTAATGCCCATATTGAGGGCAGCTCTAGAGACGACATGAAAGCCGGCATAGCCGAATTGCAGGGCCAGCATGGCAGCATGGAGCTGGAACCTCTCGGGGATAGAACACGACATTCTCCTGTCGGAGACGGAGCCTGTGTCTGCCATGGATGGCGAGCTTAAGGAAGAAGAGGAAGGAGGAGGTGGTGATGGTGGATGAGGGAGGAAGAAGGGGGCGATTGAAGAGGTATAAATATGGAGGGGAAAGAATTGTGGGGGGACCCAGTTTTGGACAAAAAGGATGATGGGGTCTCTTGATACTGTTTATAAGGTTGAATTTTGTTTTGGGGTTGTCTCCCACATTCTAATCAACTCTACACCTTGATACGACAACCGCCCATGGCAATCTACAGGACCCGTGAACCAACCATCGACGTCTGAGATTCTATCTTGGTTGAAGAGAGCAACAAAACATTTTTTTTTCTTTTTTTTTTTTGTAAAAACGTAGAAACCTCTCTTTAATAGACACGTTTTAAAATTTTTGAGAAAAAGTCTAAAGAGAACAATATCTAGTAGGGGTGGCTTAGAGTGGTTACAAATGGTATCAGAGCCATACACACAGACGGTGTGCCAGTGAGGCTGGTCCCCAAAGGAAGGTGAATGGTGAGATCGTAGGTCAGTTGGGGAGGGAAACAATATTTTTGAATTGTGAGACCTCATATCTCTCCCGAGTAGACGAATCTTAAAACTGTGAGACTGACAGTGATACGGGTGTTCGGGAAGGTTAATACTTACGGAGCCAAAATTTACTTGCTACATAATATCAAAATATTGCCAAATAAAAGAGATAAATGCAAAAGAAAACAAAGAGAAAACATTAAAAAAAAAATATATATATATATATATATATATTATAGCGCTGTGCGCACGAGCGCGGGTGGTGGGCACTTTCATGCATGCCGCATAATATTTTAAAAAATGTCTTAATTATTTTAAAATTTTAAAATTTATATATTTTATGTATCTTTTTAACCCTTCTAACTTTTAGTACGTATATATTAATATTTTAATTAATAGAATTATGTTCAATGATATATTCATAATCCAAAAACATACTTTAATGTAAAATTTGGAGGTAAAAAATGTATATTTATAATAATTTTAATTCTAAAACCATATATATATATATATAAATATATATATATTGACCACTTGGGTATGTTGGGGCACTAGCTATAGAAAATGGGCAATTCACCAAACAATCCTTATTTTCAGGGAATTTTCTTTTTTTCTTTATTATAAATAATATTCAGTTTAGCTGAACGCCATATGAACCGTTTAGACACCGGTCCGACCAAGCCAGTAGTGGACGAATCGGGTCTCACACGCACGCCCGACAGCTATAATAATTTTCTTTTAAAAAGAAAAACTCAATTTTAGAATATAATTTTATATACTATTTTAGTTTTATTATTTGTTTGGCTTTTTTTGAACTTTGTACTTTCGTAATATTTAATTTAATAATTTTTTTTAACATAAGATAAAATTTTAATTTGACGAGATTTAAAGTAAAAAAGATGAATAATTAATTTGCAATAATTATGTTTTTATAAGAGAATTATAGACCTTGATTAATTAAATTTGCATGCTGATTTCTACATTTTAGGGAACAAAATCAATAACCAAATTGAATGCAAATATATTTTTTTCTTCATTTTTTCAAACCCTTTAGTTTACATGTTTCACATTTGGGTGACATATATATAATTTTTAATTTTGGAATATTCTATTTAACCAAGAAAATCAATTTAATATATATATATATTTTTATTTTATATACGCTAAAATTTAAGGGCATAATAGAAAATTGTACTCACGTGTATTACTAATTTTACAATTTATTGTCATAACGGGTTGTGTTCAAACAATACTATAGCATAAGAAACTTTACGAAATTTAAATATGTAATTAAAACTTTATTATAATATTTAGGAGCAATTGGTATAATGTAACCAACATGTAACATCGACATGATCATGTCTCTACCCACTTATTCCAGTGTGGGTGGGCCTTGTATAATACAAGGGAGAGAGGATATTCCACACCACAAATTAAATGATTCCATAAATAATATCATAGAATAATTGTTTTTTTTTATTGATTAAAAATATAAATAATCCACCACTTTATTTAGGTGTGATTAAGTACTTATTTATTAATTTAAATAATTTATTAATTTTTTTTTTTTTAAAGAATACTCAAAATTTTATAAATTTTTCGAAACTTTTGTAAAAATAGGAATATTATTATTAGATGAAAGTCCCACGTCTGTTAATTTAGGAAATAGTCATGAGTTTATAATAAAAAAATATTATCTCCCTTCGTATGTCGCATTTTGAGAAGTGTAAAGTAAGCTATGAGAACTTATGCTCAAAGTAAACAATATCATATCATTGTGGAGAGTTGTGATGATCTAACCTGGGTTAGAATTTTGAAAATAGTAATCACACAATTGGGCCTTCCTGCCAAGTTAATACAAAAATATTGGTTAAGTGGTCCAATAAGCAATCGAGTCAGCAAGCATTGGCTAGGTTCATTGGCCGACAAGTTAAGGGCAGTTGGTCCTAAAAGAGGTAAGCTGTTGTGGAACATGTCCGAAGTGCTAGAATTAGATAGTTATTTACGCACCAACAAGACAGTTATGAATTTAACCCGCCCCAACAAGCATGATGTATGTTATATGTGATGTCTTGTAGCTAGTTCATGATTTCTATGTCTTATAGCTCGGTCTTAGTGTAAGATACCATATCGGTTGGAGAGGGAAACGAAATATTTTTTATAAGGGTGTAAAAACATTTTTTTAACAGAAACGTTTTAAAATCATGAGGATGACGACGATTCGTAACGGGTTAAAGCGGACAATATTTACTAGCAGTAGACTTGGGCCGTTACAAATGATACAAGAGCTAGGCACAAAGCAGTGTGCTAGAGAAGACGCTGGACCCTGAAGGAGGGTTGATTGTGAGATCCCACGTCAGTTAGAGATGAGAATGAAACATTTTTTATAAGGGTGTGAAAACCTCTCCCTAACATACACGTTTTAAAATTGTGAGACTGACGACGATATATAACGAATCAAGACGGATACTAACGGTGGTCTTGATTTATTACACTTAGACAAGAATATAGTATGTTTGATTATGTTTAAGCTATTGTTTATTAAAGACTCGGAAGAATAACTACTTTTCCTTGAATTAGTTGAAAATGTTCACGACATACATATAATAACGATCCGATCCTATAATAAAAATAGGATCGTTACACGACAAGTAAATCTAGTATAGTGCATTAGCCATCATTACATATGATTTTTTTTTTCTTCTCATCTTTTTGACTGCAAAAATGTGTGTTGAAAGGTTATAGCATTAAGATCTCGGAGTGTATATAAACCTAAACCAACAAAGTATACACTGTTCTTTGAGTCTGACCCTTTTGATCTTTAAACTACTGAATTAAAACATATTTAATTAGCTCACAAATCACTAAAGCTTAGTTCTTCCAATTATCCTATTAATTATATTCATTATAAAGACGTGTGGGAACTCTAGGGGCATTTTGGTAATTTTACATCGTACATAACATCTCTTTCTAGGGGCATTTTGGTAATTTTTATCACACGCAAGTCTCCTTTAGGGGTATTTTGGTAATTTTCATCATGCATAGCATCTCCTTCTAGGGGCATTTTGGTCATTTTAATCATACATAACATCTCCTTCTAGGAACATTTTGGTAATTTTTCTCATACATAATATCTCGTTCTAGGGACATTTTGGTAATTTTTTCATCATACATAGCGTCTCGTTCTAGGGGATGCGTGTCTTTTGAGCTCATTTTTTCACTTGTTAGAAATTCTAACTTTTATAAAATTTATACGATAGATTCTAATTTACAACCCAAGATTCAAAGTTTCGAAAATCGAATCATGAGACCGTATCTATCTCTTTTGTTATTATTATCACACAAACCTACGTTTAAACATCCCATAACATAATTAAACTATAGTCTAAATTTATAATTTTAAGTTTATCCTTTGATATAGATAGAATCCACGTGACTTTCTCCAAGTTGAGAAGAAAGAAAAGGTGGGAAAAGCAGATGCCTGTAAACCATTCGACGAAATGCCAATGAGCTGAGATTTGAGTCCAAGTTGCATGGTTGAGAAGATGGCAATGGAATATATTCACACAAATCTGCATTATTACCCAGTTGGTCCCTTTCAACAGTGGCCTTAATTACACAATTGAGGGAAGTGGATGAATTGGAATATTCTTAATTGAAATAGGCAAGTGGGGAGTGGCACATCAATGCCCATTCATGCCCATAATCTGAAACGAAACCCCCTCTCGTCTGGCCATTATATTGCTGTATTCAAACGCCCACTCGATGACACCCTCCAACGTTTCAACGTCTTTTTATTTTTTTAGAAATGATGATAAGTTTGAAGGGGTTTTTATCGTCGGATAATCCATGCAAATTAAATACTAATATATATTGTTCGATTCCATATTAAGAGGAGAACGAAACATTTTTTACTTACCAGACGCGTTTTAAAAACCTTAGGGAGAAGAGTCCAAAGATGACAATATCTGCTAGTGGTGGGCTTAGACCGTTACAAATGATATCAGAACTACACACTGGGCAGTGTGCCAACGAGGAGGCTGAGCCCTAAAGGGGGGTGGACACAAGGCTGTGTCTCAACGAGGATGTTGGACCTAGAAGGTGAGTGGATTTTGGGATCCCCACATCGATTAGGCCTCGAAGGGAGGTGGATTGTGAGATCTCACATCGATTAGGGAGGAGAACAAAACATTATTTATAAAGGTGTGGAAACCTCTCCCTAGTATACACGTTTTAAAAAACTTTGAGGGAAAGTCCAACGAGAATGGTAAACTTGATTCGTTATACCACATCGGTTAGAGGAGGGGATACTGTCATTTTTAAACTTTCTCTTCCACGCTTCCACTCAAAGTTTTTAAATGCATCATCTCTAGACTTTTCCTTTCGGGTTTTCCTTCAAGATTTTAAAACGCGTCCTCTTTGTACTTTCACTTTCGAGCTACCAATCATTTCCTTTCCCACGAATATAATATAGTTGGCCAAAACTAATTAGTAGAAAGAATTTGATGATTACGAGTTTGAATCTCTTCGCTCTCAATATTCTTCATCAGTCACGTTCAGCTGTCCCTACCGATCGACAAATCAATTAGCCACCCCTTCACCAACCCGAACCTAAATTATTTTTCCACCAATATCATATTATATCGATATACATTAAAAAGAGTCTCCATCCTAAAGGGGGAAAAAAAATCTTATCATGACGACGAATGAGAGAGAGATAGCATGGTTTTTAAGAGTGAAATGCGCAAAATGATGAGAAACGGCGACTAACGGCACAATATATTTGAATTTTAGCGCGATTCCCTTGTTACTTAAGTGGCCGGCCGCCTGCTTTAACACCTTCCATTCTCTAAGCAACAACTATATATATTTTCCTGCCTTGGTCTTTTTTAATTTAAATTCCTTTCGATTTGAAGTTAATAAGAAAAAAAAAATCAATTTATAGAATTTTAGAGTTTGTATCATTTAAAACTAGAAGACTAATAATTATTTAGTCTCTTTTGTTAACATTTCGTTTTTAAAATTGTTAAAACATAATCGTCACATATATATAATTTTTTTTTAATGTATAGATTAACATAATATTAAAGATAAAGTATTAAAATTAAATCGACAATAATAAATTTTTTTTGTCACTTGTAATTGATATTGTCTATTTTAGACATAACCTTTCATGATTTTGCTTTTGTGTAATCTCGATTAGAGAGGGAATAGAATATTTCTTACAAATGTGTAAAAATCTCTCCTTATGACACATATTTTTAAATTGTGAAGCTGAGAACGATATGTAATGAATGAGAGCAAACAATATCTACAAATGATATCAAGACTAAGCATGGTGGTATGCTTATAAGGACAGTGGTCCCCACTAGAGTGTACTAGTGATCCCACGTCAATTTGAGGGGTTAAGTACATTTTTATTATTATTATTATTATTATTTTCTATTTTGTTTACGTTTACGTAAAAACTTCATGAAAATTTTGTTCACTCTCTCGCCATAGATCTGTCCCAACCATAAGAAAGGATGAAGAGGCTAATGGCCACATTTTCACTAATTGTGAGTTCGTGGTTTACTGGTTGCATCGGTTACAGGTCATAAATCAAAGGTACCTGGAGAGCAGAGGACTCGTCGGATTGAATCGGATCGGATCGAGAGATAGAATGACCTTAGCGAGAGGAAGAGGATCAGATGGAGGATGAGACTGCCACGACTTAGCGACCAGCAACCGGCACTTCATCAGTCACTGCTACTGCCGCCGCCGCCGTTCTCATCTTCCATATCTACGAAATTACAAAATCACTATCTATCTGTCGGCGGATTTCAGTAACTCTGTTCTTTTTTTTTCAGACGACGGTGACGTAAAAGTCCGGAAGGTGGTGGTCGAAAGGAGCTTTGGTATTATGCAATCGGTACCAGAAGATTATCGTACAACTGATGTAATTTTGACTTTTTTGTGATCTGATACGTGATTTATTGGGCTGACCGGCTCTTGGCCGGGTTTGGAGAAACCCTTGAATCAAATGAGGGTTTGCTTCTATTGTTATTTAGTTGGACCGTATGCTCGAGATGTTCGAGGTTCCCTTCCTCCCCCTAAGCTCGAAACCTTTATGGAGGATAAATAAGTCTTTCTTCAAATTTTTACTAAATGGGTCGATCCTCCCCTCCTATTTGTCCCGAGAGAAAATCTTACAGATGTTGAATTAGAAGAAGCAACTACCGCTAACTTTTTTCATTCCAAGTATCCACCATTTTCTTGTTGTTCGTAGCAACGCTAGCGTCGAGCAAAAGCAGTTATATAGTTTTTAAATTTCAAATTTATTCATCATTGTAATTTGATACATTTGAACTACATAGTTTAATGTTCGAACCTTTAGCATAATTTTTTTGTTAGGACGTGTAATAAAATGGGAGACGATAATGCCCCCATGAACATTTCAATTACCAAGTCTTCACTCTCGAAAAACCAAAATTTGCTACGTTTTCTTTTCTATTCCTTACTTAAGTATCGAAGCACGCATGTGAAACACCAAACAAATATGCAATTTTTTTCTTATGTTTTTCCGGTCTATCTCGTCCTAAATTTATAAATTTATTGTAAAAGTGCGTGCAAAATTAGTAATTATTCTTTGTTCAGATTTATTCGTAAAATAATCTAATATCAATATTCATTCGAACATATCTGAGTAAATAAGACACCAATAACAATCTTAAAAATCAACGGAGATGAACTAAAAAATTTGAACTCCTACTTCATTATAAGTTGAGGAAAAATTATTGATATCAAAACATCGAACAAGATTCGTAGTTTTTGTTTTGTTTTTGTGTCGCTTGTTAATTTCTTTTAATTAACATTTATTATTGACTTGACTTTAATATTAAAGTCTTGTTTGCCTTGACTTCCAGTTTAAGTTATGGCTCCGAAATATCATTGACTTGATACACAAAACATGTATACAAGAAACACGGAGTTGAATGAGTAACAACTTTAGAAGCGAATGGAATTAAATGAATGATTTTCCACCAGTAGTACACTGCCACGTGTCCAATAGTTTTGTGTCCCTTGTTAATTTCTTTTAATTAACATTTATTATTGACTTGACTTTAATATTAAAGTCTTGTTTGTCTTGACTTCCAGTTTAAGTTATGGCTCCGAAATATCATTGACTTATACACAAAACATGCATATAAGAAACACGGAGTTGAATTAGTAACAACTTTAGAAGCTAATGGAATAAAACGAATGATTTTCCACCAGTAGTACACTGCCACGTGTCCAATAGTTTTTTCAACCATTTTTTGATAATATCAATTTCAAACGTCTTTCTCAATTTATTATTTTAAAATTTGAATTGACTAATTGAAAGAAAAGGAAAGTATAAAATAAAAAATAAAAAATAAAAAATTCAAAATGAAATTGACACGTCAACGAGTTTCTAAAAATAAATGGGCTTGACCCGTAATTTTTTTATTTGGAGAGTGAGCCATTTTTTGGATAAATATCATATTTCCGAGAAATTATGGAGCGAGGGAGACGGAGATTATTTAATCATTTGTGTTTGGTTGAAAGTTGAGAGCTAGAAATGACGTCGCCAAAAGGCAGTTTTTGGAGGGACTTGTTTGTAGGGTTTGTGGTGGTGGTTTTCCTGTGGCGGACGGCGTACGGCGCAGAGAAGAAAACGACGGCGGTGGTGAATGTGGGGGTGGTTCTTGATTTAAGCAGTTGGGCTGGGAAGATGAGTTTGAGTTGTATCAATATGGCGCTCTCCGACTTCAATGCTTCTCATCCGCAACTCAACGCCACGATCGTTCTTCACGTCGTGGACTCTGAGGATGATCTTGTTCTCGCCGCCAATCGAGGTATATATATATATATATGTGTATGCAGGCGGTGTATAAGTGTGTATATATTTTTAATTTTGTGTCGAACAGAAATATAATTTCAATTTTCGGCCTTATTTAGGTAACGGTAAAATTTATCTCTCTCGTCTATTTTCATATTGGGTGAATTCCTTCCATTAACTATTTAAATATTATTTTGGTTATTGAGGTTTGAATTTTAATTTCTGAGACTTTGAATAATACTTTAACTCAAAAAGAAATTAAAAATATTCTTACCTTATTATTTATTTCAAATATATATTTTTAACTTATTCAAAAGTTTCATTTAACACTTTAATTAATTATATATAGAGAGTGAAGAAATACATTTGAATATTGAATAGTTGGGTTTGTTAGACGAATACGACTCTTCATAATGCATGATACTGTCCACTTTTGAGCATAAGCTCTCGTGGCCTTGCTTTGGGCTTACCCAAAAGGCCTCCTAACAATGGAGAAAGTATTCTGTGTTTATAAACCCATGATCATTCCCTAAATTAGTAGCAGAAAGCAAAGTCATGAGAGCTTATGCTCAAAGTCGACAATATCATATCATTGTGGAGAGTCGTGTTTGTCTAGTATTAGAGCCATGCCCTAAACTTAGACATGCCAATAAATTGGTAAATCCTCCAATATCAAACAAAGGACTTCAAAAGAAAAAGGAGTCAAAGCTCCTTGAAGACAGTAAAAAATGACTAAGACTCCAAAGGAGTCGAGGCTCGATTAAGGGGAGGTGCACTTTGTTCGAGAAGAGGTGTTAGATGATGAAAGTTCTACTTAGCTAATTTAGGGAATGATCATAGGTTTATAAACAAAGAATACTTCTTTCATTGGTACGAAGCCTTTTAGAAAAGTCCAAAACAAAGTCACAAGAGCGGATGTGTGGAAGGGTTAATGAGTTTCTTTGTTTGTGTTTGGCAAAATAACAGCGTCGGAGCTAATACAGAAGAGTGAAGTAGAAGCCATATTAGGGCCAGAAAGTTCATTCCAGGCTGGCCACATCATCCAACTGGCTGAGAAATCCGAGGTCCCAATAATCTCGTTCGCACCATCAGCAGCCCCCGGTTTGTCCTATCTAAAATCTCCGTACTTCTTCCGCGTACCGTACAACCACTCCACCCAATTTCAGGCCATTTCCGACATCGTTAACTCTTTTGGATGGAAGCAAGTGGTTACCGTTTACCAAGACGACCAATTTGGAAAGTCCACTGTCACTGATCTCATCCAGGCTTTGCAGATACACAATGTCCACACCGACATTCACGGAATCGACCCTGCAGTTTCTGAGGGTCAAATTAGAGAAAAGATTGAGATATTGAGTTTGAATCAGGCCACAGTTTTCGTTGTCCACATGGTTCCTAGCTTGGCATCTCGAGTCTTCGCCATGGCCGATGAACTTGGGCTGATGAGCAAAGGCTATGCTTGGATTATTACTGAAGCCACGGCAAATGGCTTAAATTCGTTGCCCATTTCAAGTCTCAGCTCGATGCAGGGGGTTTTGGGAGTAAAGAATTATGTGCCGAGGACAAAGAAGCTCGAGGAGTTCATTCTTCGATGGAGAAGGAAATTTCTACAGGACAATCCAGACATTGATGACCCGAGACTTGATGTTTATGGGCTGTGGGCTTACGATGCTACTTGGGCGCTAGCCATGGCGGTGGGGGGTTCTGAGAGTGCTGTTGGGACGGATCCCAATTTCGGTTCTGGGGTATCTCATAATGGAAGGAAAATCATGGAGGCGCTGTCAAAGATACGCTTCAGAGGTGTGAGCAGGGGGGAGTTTGGTCTGGTTGAAGGCCAACCAGAGTCCCCAAATTTGCAAATTGTGAATGTAATTGGAGAGGGAGAAATTAGTACGGTGGGATATTGGGATCCTGGATTTAAGGAGAATGGTACATTAAAGCCTATTATTTGGCCTGGATATTCCGTTCAACCTCCCAAGGGATGGGTTCCGTTTAATCCAAGGAAGATACTGAAGATCGCAGTTCCATTGAATAATGATTTTAAGCCTTCCGTCCTCAAGGTCCCCAACATCGTCGGATACTGTTTAGATATATTCACGGCGGCTGTTAATGAGCTTCCTTATCTTCTTCCACATGAATTTGTTTGGTACGGACCTTCATCGTACGACAACTTGATTATGGAAGTGTCCAAAGGGGTGGGTACAGACTGTCTGGTATTATGGAAAGAAATAATCTCACATTAACTAGTTAAGAATTATTGTTGGACGATCAAAGTCCTATCTCGACTAATTTAGTGAATGATCATGGGTTTAGAAGTGAGGAATACTAACTCTATTCATACGTGACATTTTAGGAAAGCCCAAAGTGGATATCATACGATTGTGGAGAGTCGTGTTCGTCTAACATGGTATCAGAGTCATGCCCTAAACTTAATCGTGCCAATAGATTGGTAAATTCTCAAATATCGAACAAAGGACTCCAAAAGAAAAAGAGTCAAACCTCCTCGAGGGCAGTCTAAAAAATGACTAAGACTCCAAAGGAGTCAAGCCTCGATTAAGGGGAGGTGTTGAGGCGCACTTTGTTCGAGAGGAGGTGTTGGGTGATGAAAGTCCCACATTGGCTCAAGCCCTCCTCGAAGGCAGTCTAAAAAATGACTAAGACTCCAAAGGAGTCGAGGCTCGATTAAGGGGAGGTGTCGGATGATGAAAGTTCCACCTCCACTAATTTAGAGAAGGATCATGTGAAACTTCATTAATATGAGGTCTTTTGGAGAAGCTTGGCCAAATCGAAAATATCATAAGAAAAAAAAAATATGAGTATTTTTATTTTTGCAGTCTAAGTTTGTAAATTAATATGGTGATGTTTTTGGACAGACATATGATGGTGCGGTTGGTGACATAACAATAATAGCGAGCAGAACTGCGTTTGTGGACTTTACTTCGCCATTTACGGAACCTGGAATCGCAGTGGTGGTTCGTGCAAGACATGACTCGCTGAACCATGCATGGCTGTTCTTGAAGCCCTTGACTTGGGACCTTTGGGTCACAAGCTTCTGCTTCTTCGTCTTCATGGGCTTTGTCGTTTGGATTCTCGAACATAAAAACAGTGAAGATTTTCGTTCCGGTTCGCTGTCTCAACAAATCGGCACGAGTCTTTGGTTCTCCTTCAGCATCATGGTCTTCGCTCAAAGTAATAACTAAACCTCTCTCTAGTCGAAGCGTCTGTTTTTAATTAATATAATTTGTTTTTGACGCAGGGGAGAAATTGACCAGCAATCTAGCAAGGTTCGTGATAGCGATATGGTTCTTCGTGGTGTTCGTCCTAACTCAAAGCTACACAGCGAGCTTAACGTCGTGGCTAACGGTGCAGCAACTCCAACAACCAGTCATCGACATGAGTCAGATACTAAGAAACAACTTGAGTATTGGATATCAAGAGGGGTCATATGTTTACGATACGTTGAAGTTGTTAGGGATAAAAAATTTGGTGCCTTATGCGTCAACTGCTGAACTTCATGATCTCTTCTTTAAAGGAGGCCGCAATGGCGGCATTGATGCTGTCATTGACGAGATCCCTTACATGAAGCTCCTTGTTGCAAGATATCCGAGTATCTATTTCATTGGCAGTTCCCAATACAATAGCGCTGGTTTTGGATTTGTAAGTACTCTTCTCTCAAATTCTCTTACAATTTTTTTTAAGGCTTTTCAAAGGTATAGTCAAAAGTGATTCAAGTGTCGAACAAATCACGTACTTTGTTCGAAATCTCCATAGGCTTTAGGGGAGGCTCTAAAGAGTCCTACACCGACTAATTATAAGGTGTACTTTGTTTGAGGACTCCATAAGTCTTAGGGGAAGCTCTATGAAGTCTCACATCACCTATTTAGGGAGGTTGATCATGAATTTATAAGGTATACTTTGTTCAAGGGTATCATAGGCCTTGGGGAGGCTCTATGAAGTTCCATATCGACTAATTAAGGGGGATTGATCATGCGTTTATAAGGTGAACGTTGTTTGAGGGCTCCATAGGCCTTAAACGAGGCTCTATGGAGTCCCATGTTAACTAATTTAAATGGGTTGATCATGGATTTACGAGTAAGAATATATCTCTATTGTTACAAGGTTTTTTTTTGGGAAATCAAAAGTAAAATCAATAAGGTTTGACTGCAGGCGTTCACAAAAGGTTCATCTTTGGTTGATGATATGTCGGAGGCAGTGTTGAAAGTGGTTCAGGGTAAGAAAATAAACGAAATAAACGAGAAGTGGTTTGGGAAGAGCCTCAGCTTCCAATTTGGCAGCGGCGGCGACGGCGACGGCTCGGAGGCGTCTTCTTCCAGCCTTGACCTCAGTTATTTTAGCAGCTTATTTCTCATCACTGCTTCTGTATCCATCTTCGCTCTCACCTTTTATTTCTTCCGTTATTTCATTCGCAACCAAACATTCAACCTCTATCTCAATAACTCTTACTCAGCCACCGTATGGAGAAGAATTAGAGCCTCCGCCCCTTCCCTTATTTTCATAATGAAAGACGACGACGGTCGGGAGGCTCGGGTCGGTGTAGAACCACCGGTGGCAGCAGAACCAGTGGCGGAGGCATCTTTGAGAACCGACATCCAGCTGCCGAGTCGATCAAGGGTTTGACAATTCGAGATACGGAAATCAAGCATGTCTGAACTATGTGTTTAAATTGTAGTGAAGTTTTGTTTCATGAATACTTTTGGTACATTCCCACCTCATGAATCTATTGGATTCATTTGGTTCATCTCACATGTTAGTATATTATATCATATTGGTACATGAATCATATGGGCGAAGAATATTGAAATTGAGTATCATTTTGTATTTATCTGGTGACATTTGAGATTAATTTTACTGAATGAGACTTTGTAGTGTGAGAGTGTGAGATATACACTTTGTAAATAGTTTAATTCTTAAGATTGGTCGTTACTTGTGGATGTGGAATAATTTATTATTTGCGAACCACTCAAATATTTGTTGTAAATAGTTTAATTCTTAAGATTGGTCGTTACTTGTGGATGTGTAATAATTTATTATCTTCGAACCACTCAAATATTTGTCTCTTTGTTTATTTATATTTGTGGGTGTGTGAGTAAGATTGATTTTGCTTTGATCCCTACAACAATTGGTATCAAAACATTTTAGGTATGACATTAACTTAGAGACTATTTATTTATTATTATTATTATTATTATTATTATTTATTATTTTAGTTCAACCGTTTGTAAATCGGGAGCCGTACCATCTTAAAAGATTTATTAAAATGTGAGACGTAAATTTAAATACCGAAGAATATATTAATTATTAATTAGAAATTACAAACTAAAATAACTAAAATAAATTTCGAATAAGAAAGCTATTTTAACCAAGTGATCATTGCCGTCACAGTTTTTTCGCGCTCACGGAAATGAGCCAATAAGAAACCGAAACGTGGCAGTACAGTTGTCGTTCACTTCATCGCGATATCTCTCCTTTTATTTGTTATCGAGACGTACAGCCCATAATATCTCAGATCCCCGTTCCCTCTGTCACTGTCTCTGTGGAGCGGCTCGCTGCAATCGCTTTCTTCTTTACCATTCTACTTTCGGCGACGGTAGCCTACGACGTATCTTCCGATCTAATGTACGGCGGCGACAGCGAGGTCGAAGATCTTGTGATCCTTGAAGTCGTCTCCTTACCGCCGAGCAAAAAACTTCCAGAACTCCAAACTCAAGTTCGGAAAGGCCTACGCCATTGATGAGGAGCACGATTACAGGTTCCGTGTCTTCAAGGCTTACCTCCGTAGAGCCAAGCGCCAGCAGAAGCTTGATCCCGGCGCCGTCCATTGCCTCACATTGTTCTCCGATCTCACCGAGTTCAAGTTCCGTACACATTTCGTCGGAGTGAATCGGCTCCGTCCTTCTGCCGATTCTCAGAAGGTTCCGATCCTTCCTATTGGCGACCTAGCCTCCTACTTCGATTGGCGTTACCACGGTGCCGTCACGCTGGTCAAAGAGCAGGTATGAGTTATTGCGGAACGCTTCCTCAAGTCTGTCGAGTATTTGATCTTCCGATTTTGCTTTCTTATTTTTTGAGAGAATTGTCTGTGGTCTGTATCGTTTAGGATTCACGTGGCTTGCGCTGGTCTTTGAGTGAGTAACAGCTTGTTGATTCATGAGGTTCGTTCCATTCCTTTCCTGCCTTGGATTTATTGCCTTTTGTTTCTATTTGCAATTGTTACTACGATCCTCTTCTATCTCCTTAACCTGCTGCTGCAAAAGTCGAACCAAATAAAATAAATTGAGGTTCGGTTTATATATAAACCTGTTGTTTTTAGAAACTGTGCTTGTTTACTCCTACTTTTTGTCTTAAAATCTACTGTATGTTTTTTCTTTCTTTCCTTTATTGTGATAGGAAACAGAATAGTTCTTATGTGAAAGTTTAAAATCATTTTAAAATATGACTTTATTAATTCAAAATCAATTTTATGTTTGATTATTTTTCATACATGATCATAATTGATGTTCAATAGCATGATTGGAAATAAGTTTATATATAAAAATAGTTTTAACTAGTTAAAATTTACTTTAGAGTAGGTTTCTAGTCTCTTTTTTAAAATTTGATTAGATTTCGAAACTTCAAAAAAAATTAAGAAAAACAGTTGTAAGTTTGATGTGTTTTTTTAATGGTCAGAACAGTATAATGATCTGTATATATCTTTTTCAAAGTCAATGAAATGATATATCCATGAACAAATCTGTTTTTTCTCTCTAAGGACGGCATGAACCTATATCTATTCAGGTCTTTTCTTTTCTTTTCTTTTTTCAACGAGAATCTATTCAGGTCATGTTGAAAAACTGTAGTTGCTTTGCGAAACTAAGGAATGATTTCGTACTCTCTGTTTCCGTTTATTTCAAGCGGAAATGTTAGTAGAATTCATTTATTTATTAAAGTTAAAAATAATTCTTAGAGGAAAATTTTTATTCACTACTTTATGAACTATATATCATTTTATGTAACAAATGGGAAACACATCGACGTTTTTGGTAATTTGGAGTCGGCGACAAATGAATAATTTAGTATTGTTCTTATCTTTTCCAAAAGAGAAGAATAATTATTTTTGAAGTTAGGAAATTCTGAAGAAATATATAAAGACATCACAAGATTTTGTTTTATGTTAGTTGTTGAAGAGATTACAAGGAAGTTATCTTTGAGATGTTATTTGAAAATTAATATATTATTTTTGTTTATGATAAAATTATAGAGAATTTATTGGGTGATTTTTGGCCCTGGCGTTTGAAAATAACACACTTAACTATATATACATATACATTGAATACAACATACTTATTTCAATAACACGTTTTGTTAATTTTTTTTATTAGAAAAACAACTAATTTTAGTTAGAGTACTTTTTGGTTGTTTCCTATTTTCTATATATAATCTTGAAATTTTGACTAAAATTTAAACGTTAAATCTGTTCTACAAAGTTATTACTTTCAACATTTTAAATTCAATTAAAATTTTAAAAATACTCTTAAATTTGGTTTAATTAGTTGAACTAAAAATAGGAATAGAAATAAATTATTTATTTGTTGTTCATGCTGAAACCACAAATCCTATTAAAGCTACCCAAACTCTATTGAATTGCAAGAAAAATATGAAGTTACTTCGAAATATAGTGATACTGTTGTTGAAATGAACTAAACTGACAAATATTTGAATAGATGTTTTAGTTCAATTAGTTGGTCTAAACTAATTCAACATGAATCAATCAATAATCATATAGATTTTTTTTTTTTTTTTTTTTTTTTTTTTTTTTTTTTTTTTTT
>NW_019268543.1:1222420-1235910 GCF_002738365.1 Cucurbita moschata
TTTTTTTTTTTTTTTTTTTTTTTTTTTTTTTTTTTTTTTTTTTTTTTTACCGGGGTAGTCATTTAGATGGGTTATATCAAAACACTCAATTATTTATGTAGTTGAGTTCTAACTCCCACGTTGATCGAGTAGGTAGAAATTTCTACCACTAGCACTCACCACTAAATTTTTTACAAATTGTTATTTCTTTATTTATATATCTTTGGGAGAAGTCTCCTCTCCCCCTCCACTAACCTTCTTACAATAATAATAATATTATTATTATTATTATTATTATTATTATTTTGGAAAATACTCTATCTGCCCTCTTTCCACTAATATTTTGACAATTTTTTGTTGGGAAACAAATTTTTGTATGTAGTTGTTTGGTTAGTATGGTTCTTGGACCTTGAGATGGGACCACGAATATCAAAACGTTTAGTTCATCACATGCATTCCTGACCACCAAATTTTAGCATACGATCCCTTGAAAGATAACGTGAACCATTGAAATAAGATTTTATGATATTTTGTTATGTCGTAGAAATTAAGCTGATTTATAACATAGTACTGTAGATATAATATCGAATTCATTTTCAAGGTTGGAAGTTTAATTCTACGTTATTGTACAAAAGAAAAGAAAAAGGAAAGGGTCATTTTCATTTTGATTAAAAAATAAGTTTTTAAAACATGTCTAATTTAAGGGTCATTTCCATCTGGATTAAAAAATAAGTTTTTAAAACATGTCTAACTTATTTCTAGTTTGAATTAGTTAGGGAATATATGATATTCATAATCTTAAGAATATATTAGTTAGGAAATATATCTTAGATATCGTAATCAATAGTATATTTTATTTTATTATCAGGACTTAGTTAGTTTATATTTTCTTTGTAGATATTATTTAGTATCTTGTATCCTATTTAAAGGTTGTGAATATCAATGAAATGGAACATTCGATCCCAATTCTTTTTCTTATTCTTAGATCTGTATTCTTTAGTTGAGTAATAATATTTTCATATCTACTCACACTTTTGAGTGGTAGATATTGCGTCAAAACAATCTTGAATTCGTTGAAATCAAGTCCACCCAATCACGCACAACACAACACATTTTGATGATGGCTATTATATTGCTTGAACTTAGAACTCATCAATTAATAATCGACCTCCAGATATTCATGACATTATCAGTAACCTCTCTGAGTAATTTCTCGTTAACCATAGTTAAGATGACAGTATCAGTGTCATCAGTGAAAATTTGAAAGTAAAAAAGTAGATTTTTGCAGTGTGATCCCGAGGAAGCTGGTGCATGCGACGCGATGGGGGACTGATGAACTCATCTTTTGAGTACTTTTTTTAAAGCTGGTGGATTGGAGCGACAGGAGGACTATCCTTCCACTGGGAGGTATCGTCGCCCTTGCAAATTCCAAAGCGGCATAATCGCTGCCTCGGTAGCCAACTTCAGTGTCATCTCTAAAGATGCCGACCAAAGTGCAGCAAACTTGATCAAGAATGGCCCTTCAGCAAGTAATGAAATTCTTCTCCATTATTATCATCAATTTTTAAATGCGTTATTTGATTTCTCAACCTGCTTTAAACCTCATTGGTGATGTGAAAAACTGAAGCTAATGATTTGGGCCTTTTCTTTTAACGTAGACATTGTTTGTTAACCATTTCCTTTTTAGTTTTCTACTTTATCTTAGACCGCTGCTGTTGGAGTCGATGCAATTTTCCTGCAGACCTACGTAAGAGGAATTTCATGCGTGGGTGAAAACTGGGGAGAAAATGGCTACTACTTAATCTGCAAGGGCAACAATATCTGTGGATCTGAGTCGATGGTCTCGTCTGTGGCTGCTACCCCAAACTAAGCCATTGTTAGTGCCATTATATTAAGGTAACATGCTCGGACTCTGTAAGTATGTTTATATTATGGGAAATGGGTTGTTACATCAAATGCTATGAAACTTGTTCATTCTCTTGGCCAATAGTTATTGCTAGTTATTGTTGTATAATATGTATGTTGCTCTGTGGTCAATTATCAATTGATCATGAGCCTCTGGAAGCAAGTATGTTGATTGAGTTGGGTCTTTTAGATTTGGGTTTTTCGTCTTTATTTTTATTTCCTTTCCAGTTTTTGAGTGGACCTTACCCTACGCTCCTGCCAATTCTCTTGGCGAAAGTTGTCCTAATGCCATGGGCAGGGGGAGACCTTTTGGCTAATGGACTGTTAGTTGAAAGTCTTATTCCTTTTCTAATCCCCTCGAGATTCCGAATACTCTAGAAAAAAGAAAAAGAAGTTGGGGTGGGACAATGAGGTAGAATGAGAGCTTAAAAAAGCTTGAATGCTCAGTCAATTATGGGAGGAAAGAAAAAAAAACTTCAAGAGAAGCTGAGAACTATGTGGTCTAATGTTGAAAATCGTCTCTTTGATCGTGAGAGGGTTGAGGAGAGGGAGGAGACTTAAAGGGAGATTGGTTAAGGAAGTTGTTTCTCAAGAGAACTCGAATATTGTTATTTGGATGGAGACTGAACATAGTCTGTTTTGTTGTCAATTCCTTTGAAAGTACATGGGAGAAAAGGTGAGTGGAGTTGGAGAGAATTGACTTTGAAGGGAAATCATGGGGGTATTTATTCCGTAGAATAGCGGTTCTTTGTTTGCTAGTGAAGTGGAAAAATGAATTTTTTTTTTTTTTGTTATGATTTCTTTTTTCTTTCTTTCTTTTTTTTTTTTTTTTGGAAAAAGAAGGGTTTTGGGCACAAACGGAGGATGTGGATGTGAAATTGTATGAGAAACGTGAGTTATTCTTTCCTTGTTAATGGTAGTTATAGGGGTAAAGGTTTGGTGTGGAGAGGCTTAGACATGGAGATCCTGTAACCCCTTTTCTTGCTTGTTCTTGCTTGTTTCGAGTGTTCTGAGCACGCTTGTTACTAAAAGTATTGTTGGAAAAATCATTGAGCACTTTGAGCTTGAAAAGGAGAACACGCCTATTTGCCACCTTCAATTTGTAGTTAATACTATTTTATTTTATTTTATGCTCTGAAAATTTAGTTTTGTTCTTAGATCTTGAATCATATCTTAACGTTCTTTGAAGATTTGTTTGAGCTTAAGATTAATATGAGTCAATGATAAAATATGGGGCTTAATTGCAATGATGAGAAACTTAGGAGTTGGGCATAAGTGAGTTGTTAAGTTGGATCATTTTCCTTCTCGTAGTTGGGTCTCCCTCTTGGAAGTAATTTCAAATTCACCACTTTTTGAAATTCGTCGGTAGACAAAGTTAGAAAAAGAGTAGGCTCTTAAAAGAAATATTTTCTAACTTTATCTGTGCACAGTTTGCAAGAATATTGAGAAGTTTATCCATAATTTCTTTGAAAATGGTAGAAAAAGAGAAAAGGGTCAACCTTGGTTAGGTGGGAGGTTAGTTAACTGGGGTGAGGGTTAGAAATTATTTTCTTACACCGTTTTTGTACAGCTGGAGCCGTTTTCTTTAATTAGCCTTGTTGGGCTTGATTTTTGCCTTTTTTTTTTTAAGAAAAAATAATTAAAAAAAAAAAAAGATCCATTGCCTTGTACATACATTGATAGTGTGATAGGAATACTATATAATTGAAAGTTTGAAAGTTTGCTGCTCTGTTAGGTTTGGATTTTAATCACTTGAATTTAGTCACTTTGTATTGCTTGATTCTCATTTTATAATAAATTGATTTTAATCACTTTTTAGTACATTAATTGTTGATAATTAGTTGTTTGATTCTCATCTTATAATAAATTGATTTTAATCATTTTTTAGTACATTAACTGTGTAAGTAGAATATAGAGGTTTTGAATCTCAGAAATACATATCAATTAACATTTTATTTTGACAATTAATTTCAAGCTATGTTTTCGGTGGGTTTGCTATGTTTTACCGGTGGGCTTGGCAAGAAGCTAGCAAACCAAGGTAATAAGGTTTGTTTAGGCTACTTGATATGCCTTGTTTTCATGACATGATAATCATTTCATTTTTAAAAATATTTTAATATTCATACTCAATTTAAAATTAAGGAATGTTTTTTAAAACTATTTTTTTAAGCCGTAACTTTTTTTTTAAAATAAAAACTTGCATCTAATTTTAAAACTTTTATTTAATAGAAAACTACCTCTAATTTTAGTTTTTAAAAGTATTTTAGTAAACCATATTCAAAATTTTAAAATTAATTTCAAGCTTTGATAACCATTTCATTTTTTAAAAGAAAATTATAAATAAAAAGTTATACTTTTTTTTTTTAATAAATAACTACTTTTTAAAAAACATTAAATAATCCTACTCATAATTTTAAAATTAAAGTGTTTTAAAACTATTTTAATCCTGCTTTCATACCCATTTCATTTTTAAAAGTTAAACTTATAAATAAAAAACTATAAACTTTTTTTTTTTATAATAAAAAGCTACATTTTAGTTTTTTCTAGTTTTTAAAAATATTTAATAATCATACTCAAAATTTTAAAATTAAAGAGTTTGAAAACTATATTTTAATTTTTTAAAATCCTGTTTTTGATAAATATATCATTTTTTAAATTTGAACTTATAAAAATAAAAAACTATCAACTTTTTTTTATTAAAAATTACATCTAATTTTAGTTTTTCCTAGTTTTTAAAAATATGTTAATAACCATACTCAAAATTTATAAATTGAAGAGCGTTTTTTTAAAACTATTTATTTTATATTTTTTAAACCATATTAAACTTATAAATAAAAACTATAAGCCTTCTTTTCTTAAATTAAAAAACTACATCTAGTTTTAGTTTTTTGTTAGTTTTAAAAAATATTTTAGTAAGCATACTCAAAATTTTAAAAATTAAAGAGTGTTTTTTAAAACTATTTATTTTAATTTTTTTAAAGCCTGATAACCCTTTCATTTTTGAAAGTTTACCTAATAAATGAAAAAACTATACTTTTCTTGAATAAAAAACTACATCTAATTTTATCTAATTTTATCTAATTTTTAAAAATATTTTAATAATCATACTCAAAGTTTTAAAATTAAGTTTTATTTTAATATTTAAAGTATGTTTTTGATAAACATTTTATTTTTTAATTTAAATTTATATATAAAAAACTATAAACTTTTTCTAAATAAAAAATAACATTTAATTTTAGTTTTTTCTAGTTTCTAAAAATATTTTAATACCCATATTCTAAAATTTAAAATTAAAGAGATTTTTTAAAAAAAAAATATTTTAATTGATTTTTAAGCCTATTTTCATCATCATTTCAAAGATAGGGTTTTGTTATATGTAATTTATGTAAAAAAGTAATATTATCAACAAAACTTGTTAATTATTTGGAAAACAGTTCTACTATGCAAGGGTGGAAGAATTGAATAAGTTTTTGGAACTAACCTCTCGATTTTCCTTGGGAGTTGAGTTGATGGCCAAGCTTCAGAAATATGTCGTCACTCATCCTTCTCCCGGTGCAACGAAAACGAGAAGGGGGAAATTTGAATCCATCTGTTGTATATAATTTCTTCTGAAACTCCACCCAGTGGAGCCCCAAGGCGGGCAGGAAAGCGCTTAGAACTAGTAAAACTCCGACAGTTGCACAAATGAAAAATAGCTATTCCTACACCATTCGGATGATCAAACTATTGAACCTGCAGATGTCAAGAAGTAAATGGTTATCATCTTATTGATTCCTCCAATGCATTTTTGTTGAAAAGGGGAAGAAAAAGAAAAGGTGTGGCAGAACCAACCCCCAAGCTAGGAGTAGAACCTTGTCGTAAAATACACTCAAGAACTCCGAATGCGCTTGGCTGAGTGAAAGAAATTTGGACCTGAAGAACTCATTTGAATATATTTATACATTAAGAGTAAAGGGACTACTGTTATAAATCACACTTTCTAATATCTAGTTTTAATTTCAAACATCCCTCTAATTAGCATAGGTATTACTATGATAGGCTTGGTAGTCGGATTTATTTTTCACTTGCCGTGAATACCAGTTTCGTTAAAGCTAAATAACAGGAGGGTATGATCCTTACGCTCGTAAGATACATGAATGTTCAAATCCGTTTTAAAAATGGCAGGTATAATTTGTCAAAAAGGTAAAAAACTATGAATCTAAGTGTAGCAGCATTTAGATTAGAATAATGCTAAAATGTATTTATTTTTTACCTGAGGGCCCATAGACGTAGAAAGGATGCTGTTTTAGAAACTGCACCAGGTACGAACTCTACGGAATGTATAAGCTGGTGTACAAAAACCTCACTAACTCGAACTCCTCGTGGCCGTGGGAACCGTGGCATCGTTCCATTTCAAGATTGTTGTCTGTGCTGTGAAGTGGGAGTAGGATTGACCTTGGTGCCTCTGGCAAAGATGAGATCTAACATCACCTACTTCTTCATGTTGTTTCTTCAACAGAGAAGGTAGTGAGGGCAGACAGAATTAACGGATGCTGGAAGTGTAAAAACATAGTTATTAATAGTTGATTCTAATCAAGTATTATGAAAAGAAATTTGAAGCACATCAAAGCATGAAGAACCTGAAGGAACTTCTGTCCTGGAAAAAGCTGGTTTTCGCCTATATAGATCATTACGTGATACAGAGCTTGAGATCCAGAGCACCACGTTACAATTATGAGAAGTGAGAGGTAACCGCATAAACTGTTCATGAAAATCATCTGTGGAACAAATTGGTACCTGAAACAATGAAACAAAATTTACACTTGTTAGAATAAAGAAAACAGAATCTTCACTAGAATTTTAGGATGTGGTTTGAAGAGGCCTAATTGAATAATTTATAAAAACAATATTTTTTTAAAAAGTTTATTCATCAACTGCATATAATTGACTACATTACATCTCATTCAAGAATCCGCCATCCGGAGGAAAATTTTCAAACAATTAATTCTACGGAAAGACTGCCAATTAATTAACAATTCAATAAAGAAATGATTTTAATGATGATACAATGGATCCATCTTAAAGCAACTAACCAGATGTTAATGTTTTCTCCAAAGAATTTTGCTTTGAAGTAGCTCAATATAATTCCTCTGTTCATTTGAGCTACTCCAGTAGGATAGACATCGTCATCTTCAAAGATATGAGAAAAGGTAACTCACTTCGAGTGCCTTGCCACTTCGGATCCACGCCAAATGGATACGCGTCACAAACCTTTATTAAACCAATGGTATTAGTATCTCTGAAAAACGGAGGATATAAGTCACCCGCACGGAGGAATATAGCCCACAATGAATTGATTTACACTGTTTGATACCTGCATGAAGTATCGCGACAACAGTATGCAGAAGGCACAAACAATTCAAATGGGACAGCAAGAATTCATTATAAATCAGTCATGTGTAGATCGACAAAAGTGCCATCATCTTGATAACATAACGGGTCCCAAAAGTAATTTCATTGATATCTCGATGTTTCTGTCGTTAACAAGGTCAAATGAACTTATATTGGCAGACAAAGGACAAGAATTCACACTACAAGACATTGGCAATTACCTGGCTGGAAAAATTATTCTCCCTTATTATAAGATATAATGTTGCCAGCAATAAGCATATTCCATGGAAATCACTAAACACTACAGCAAATAGGAAAGGGAAAGTGACAATAGAGTAGACTCTACCCTGCAATTCACTATTTGCCTTAGGCATCTGCACATTAAATACGCTTGGAGATATCAAACAAATGAAAGAAATAAATCGACCAAAAAATTTAGTTAAATCTCCAGGACAAAAAGATGTCCTCTTTTTACCAATTCACATGGAGAACTTTGCAATTTCATATAGTACAACTAAAATGGTAATAACCACCGATATCAAATCACCCCACTTTGAATTAGTGGAGCTTTTTCCATAGGCACAGTATAGGCAACGATTAAACTTTGTCCCTTGCACTTCACTGGGTACCCAAAAGTCAAAACTTATATACAGACAGATGTGCTCACGATCTTGTACGTTCCTACCATTCCAATCTATCAAACAAAATAAAAGAATGTCATTTCTTAATTTCTGGACCAAGGAAATGATTCGAAATATTGCCAACATCCTTTAGTGGTCTCTGTTACCCTAACTCTTATATAATTCCTTCGCTTTCCTAAAAATAAAGTATGCAATCAGATTCCTGAAAGAATAAAAAGACAACGGAACTTGATTGAAAGAACTCACCCATAGTGGAAGGTATTCAACCTACGTCTTGGAATTTTATGCTATTTTGCAAGATTTGAAACAATGGCAAGACTAACTACTTTGCAACCATCTAGCCCTATTTTCTGATGAAGCAGCATAAGAGATTAGCATCCATTGCATAAGAGATTAGCATCCACTGCATAAGAGATTAGCATCAACAGAACTTGATTTCTTGCATGGTTTGAGGGAAATATTTAAGCAACCTATCCCTCGTAAACCTATCCCTCGTATAATTCCGAAAGGCTACCAACGAATTAAGAGGAAAGAGGACAAATGTAGATATCATGACGTGACAAGCCCAGGTTGATATTCTGATTTCACTACTGCAAATCCTCTTCTTAAATTTGAAAAGAAAGCACCTTTCAATCTTAGTAGGGAATTCACAGGATTTTGGATAGGAAGACGAGAATTAACTGTGATATGAGCAAGTTGAGCAACTTGTAACTCTTTTCATGCCGAGAAACCTGCTAGAAACTCTCTCAACAACTGCCAAAGCGAGGCAAAGGAAACTGGTATAGAAACTAATTGTAAACAACAATGCTGGACCTAATGTAGAATTGGTGGAAAATCATTGGTGATCATCTTTTCCCAAGAGGAATTGATGAAAACTTTTTTGGTTTTCGTTCAAAATGCGCTCCAGTTAAGGCAGGATGCAGTCTCTAAGCAATCTGAATCGAGATAGCGTAGCCAACTCATTTCCGACGCCAATTTTACAGAGGATGACAAGTTGTCCCTCTTAAAAGAAAATACTCTTCCTGAGATTACGTAGAAATCTGGAACTGAGCATAATGTTGACCGAGACTCAACATTAATTAGTTCATGGATTTGTGAATGATGAGCTCAGTGCAGAACTTCAAGGTTGATCAGAACCTCTCCATAATGGTCTCTAAAAATGACTAAACAATTTAGAATCTCAATCACTAGTGATAACTTTGATGTTGTTTAGTCTTACTCATTTCAAATTCTGAGGAGTCATTCGGCAAGTTCATGCTACATCCTTTATGACTAAAGTGTAAAGTAGGAAGAGAGTAAGAGGAGGGTGTGTTGTAACGGATGCAATCTTCTCTTCTGACCACATCCATCCAAACAAGAAAATAGTTGACTAATAGCTGAGCCATCTTTAGGTTTCTCTTACCATAAAGTATATAGTAGGAAGAGAGTAGGAGCAGGATTATATGCTTATAGCCAAACAAGAAGATGATTGACTTATATCTTTAATGAAGGACTACAAAAAGCAACAGTTTCAGAATATTCTGCTCATGCTTGGAGTGGTTGCAACTACCATGGAGTATAACGTACAGTTTTAATTAGTACGTATTTATAAGCTGCTCAGATGCAGTTAATGATATTTGGACATTTAAATACGGAATAGATTACCAGAGACAAAGAGAGCAAGAGAATAGACTGTAAAAAGTTCTCAAAAGCAAGAAGAATTAACAAAGTGCGACATTGTACAAAAACAATCGTGATTACCTCTGTAATAATCTGAAATTGTTTGACCAAGTCATCAGTGAATGGGTAACATTGCAAAAGCTCCGCATATTTTCAGAATTTTATCCTTTGCTCTCTCTCCAGAATAAAATATGACAAACACATTTTTCTCGACCTGGAATTCAGATGTGAGTTTTACAATGGCAAGACCTTAAAGAACAATATGGGGTAACAAATTATTTCAGCAACAATGAAAATAACTTTCAGGGAAAAAAAACAGATTTTGGTCCAGCTCCATATTTGTTGACTGTAACCCAATTATAGAAAGAGAAAACAAACAGAATTCATCCTTTTGTAAAGCTCACAACTGTAACTAAGGGATTCCCGTTGCTAACCTTCACCCCAGATACAGGATCAGTGATGGAACCATCAACCACAGCTTGTCTCAGACACATTTGCCCCTAGTTGAACGATAAAAAATTCATTTCAAAAGCCACTAGTTTAACTTGTTTCGTTGGATCCGTTGTCATTTCCTACAAGACGCAACCAAGTCCTAGCTACTACTCAAAAGAGCACAATAAATGTCCAGCCAATACTAAGACAACAAAAACATACTTGTTCCAATAATAAGGGACTGTCAATGGATCCTTCCCCGTTTTGCTGCACTTCCTGTTCTCTTTGCTCAGCTGCAGCTATGCTTTGAGCTAGATGGAAAAACTCACCAACCTGAAACCATATAAAAAGTAATAAGTCATCTTCTGCAGGCTGCAAATCACAGGAATTCAAAGTAGTTGCCATCAAATTGACAACATGCTAGCTTTATTAATCATAGATGATAAAATAACCTCGATGTATAAGTATGCAACATTACAAAAGAGTAAAGACCAACAGAATTATAGTAACTCCTTATCAATAAAAACATCCCATGCCTTCTCTGAAGTACAAGCTTATCTTCCAATTGCTCACTCCAATTGCGTTGTAACTTCTCGTTGTTGTCATTTATCTCTAACGACTGCCTCAAATTCTCCAAGTTTAACCTGTCAAAGTCAAGGTCAAGCTACTGGATTTAAATCGTTATTTTCCTCAACAGTAGAACGGAATGGTACTACACTAAACCCCCTTCAGCTTTATGCCACTGCTGCAACTATAATACACCAGTAGAACCTATTATCGACTAGGGACTGAAGTATTATATAGCTATTAATCTGTAAAGAAACTTATCTTATAAGTTATGACACTAACAGCGCAAGTATAGGCATCATCTAGAGGAAAGAGAAGACAGATTCAAGCAGAGTTCAGAACCACACTTGTGTGCCCAAAAACGAAAGGAAAGGCACAAAGAATAAAAAAATACTCAAATGTTGTGTTCACACACTACTTATAAGCATGTTGTCGTAGAGTCTATAGTACTTATTCATTACTCGTAATCACTAGACCAAGCCTACTATAACTGAAGTACACTCATCACAATAACGTTACATTCTCATGTCATTCAATCTTACTAGCTAGAAATCTATCTAGGTTCAAGAATGGACATATAATTTCTCAAAAGTTTCTATCAATGTTATACACCTCATTTCGCTTGAATACAAATCTGAAAACTTATCATGCAAGTTAATGAACCAACGATGACAGGAACATTGGCATCAAAGTAAGTTAAGAGTCGAAGAAAACTCAAGTCTCCAGGCAATTCATTCTGCCATATTATCAAAGACCTAATAGGCTAATACTGTCCATTTACGGCAATTATGTGCTGCTACTTATTAGAATCAGAACTTCCAATTTAGAAATGTAATCCTTGTCTCAAGTTCGCTAAAAGCTAGATTCAGACCTGGAACGAAGCTTTAAGCAAAAATCAGAGAAATAGTAAACACACCTGGGCAGCATACGTCCTCTGGAATGGGCTTCTAGATGCATTGAGCTAAAGAGGAAAAGTAGACGATCAGATGCTATTGACAAGAATAGAAAGTGCGGAATGCAAACAAGAAGCAAGCATTTCGACATAGTGCGATGATTTCAGTGAGACAAATTCTCAATGATGTCTGCCAATATAGAACATAAAATAAATCAGAATCCATTCAAGTAAACGTATACTTTTAAGATTAAAGTACAGTTCATAAATTATCATCAAAATAAAAATTGAAATTAAAGTTCACTTAGAAACCTACATTAGTGTTTACAAAACTAAATTCAAGTAGTAAGCTCAGAATTATAATGACATTGCGATTACAAAAAAAGAAACTGAACGTAACTCGATAACAAAGAAGATCCGCTTGTGAATAATGTAAATATATGTTTTGTATGCAAAAAGAAATCCACTTATGAATTCTTAATTGCTAAAGTAATCCAGGAGTTATCATCAAAAGAAAATTTTAAGATTAAAGATTGTGTACAGAACATGGTAAACCAACATTAGCCTTTACGAAAACTGAATTCAAGTAGTAAACTCAGAATCACAGTGACATTGACAATTACGAACAAAGAAATGGAACCTAACATGACAACCAAGGTGATTCACGATATGTAAATATAAATCTTGTGCACAAAATGAAATCAACTTGTGAATGCTTAATTGCTTAAGTATAGTCCAGGAATTATCATCGACAGAAAAAGAAGATCATGTAGAAAGCTTCAGAAATCTACATTAGCGCATACGAAAATGAAAAATCAAATAGCAAACTCAGAATTACAATGAAAATGACAATTTAGAACAGAAAACGGAGCCTAAATCAACTTGTGCGAAAAATGAAATCAACTTGTGAATGCTTAATTGCTTAAGGATAGTCCAGGAATTATCATCGATAGAAAAATATCAGATCACGCAGAAAGCTTCAGAAATCTACATTAGCGCATACGAAAATGAAAAATCAAATAGCAAATTCAGAATTACAATGAAAGTGACGATTAAGAACAGAGAACGGAGCCTAAATCAACCTGTGAATGTTTAATTGCTTAAGGATAGTCCAAGAATTATCATCGACAGAAAAATGTCAGATCATGTAGAAAACTTCAGAAATCTACATTAGCGCATACGAAAATGAAAAATCAAATAGAAACTCAGAGTTACAATGTAAATGACGATTAAGAATAGAGAAACGGAGCCTAAATCAACTTGTGAATGCTTAATTGCTTAAGGATAGTCCAGGAATTATCATCGACAGAAAAATATCAGATCATGTAGAAATCTTCAGAAATCAACATTAGCGCATATTAAAATGAAAAATCAAATAGCAACTCAGAATTAGAATGAAAATGACGATTAAGAACAGAGAAACGGAGCCTAACATGATAGACAAGAAGATCCAACACCAGATGATCATACATAATATTTGAATTGGAAGAGACCGAAATATGAAATCATCCGGTGCGCCGATTCATTAGAAATGATCAGATGCACCAATTGCATCGCCTCCGATAGCAGCAGATCCATGGAAAAACAATCACTCACTATCTCCGGTTAGCGTAAAAACACAACGCAGAAAAATTCCAGTCTCTGGATAAATGTCGAGCGATGAAGGTAGATCGTGAGGAAACTTCCGCGGGAAATCACGAACGGAAATTGCAACAAGAATCATATAATTTGTCGTTCCGCTAGACCGTTGGCTCATTTCGCGCTCCCTCTCAACGGCGTTTCGACGTACCTCTTTTTCTCGCGCCTGTAATTTGAAATTTCTAAGCCTGGCTCACACTTTGACCTTGCCTTAAATGCGCGGTTTAAAGTAAGGTTTCCATTTCTGTTATATATTTTGGATTTTATTTTACATTTTCCTCGACGTTTTTTTTCAAACCTCATTTTCTTACTTAATATATATATATATATATATATATATATATATATATATATATATTTTTTTTTTTTTTTTTTTTTTTTTTTTTTTTTTTTTTTTTTTTTTTTTT
>NW_019268543.1:1236647-1245146 GCF_002738365.1 Cucurbita moschata
TTTTTTTTTTTTTTTTTTTTTTTTTTTTTTTTTTTTTTTTTTTTTTTTTTTTTTTTTTTTGCTTCTTGCAACTTAGATACTTTTTTATTATTATTATTATTATTTAGATTTTAGGTTTTCTAACCATTTTAATTTTGAGATTGCTTTTTCAACTGTTTTTTTTCTCTTACATTTATATTTATATTTGCTAAATTTAAAGAGAGGAATAAAGTTGACAATAAACGGGTCATTTAGTGGTTAGAGATTTTTTATAAAGAGCCTAGTTGCATGAAGACAACATTTTCATATGGGTCCAGACTCCTAACGAATTAGAGCATTTTTAAAGGGATAAAATAGTCATTTCACACCTCAACAGTAAAAATAAAAATCATCCTAAAATAACCCTAAAATAATAAAAATTACCAAAAGATTAAAAAAATCATTGTGATATACTAACTTCAACTTCCCTCCATTGATTAAAGCCTACATAATATTTGAAATTATTTAAGGAGCGAAAAGAATTTAATTATTCCAAAAAAAAAATGCCTATAACTAATTTAAAAAAAAAAAATTATTTACAATATTATTTGTTAATATTTATTTATATACTTGAAAAATCACAAATTTAACCACTCTTAGATATTTCTAAACAAATTTGAGTTTTTTTTTTCCTGAATTTTTCTGAATTTACTTATTAATTAATAATTTCAACCCGTAGTATTCTAATTACTCCTACAAGGACCAATCATTAATGGAAGGTAGCAATCCAAGAAAGCAATTTACAAATTAAGAAATTGCATTGATATATATATATATATATATATATATATATATATATATATATATATATATATATATATATATATATATATAAAATAAATAAAATTCTTTGAATACTTATAGTAATTTCAGCATTTAATTTACACAATCCCTTATGGGCTATGTATAGCCTTTTGTCACAGAATTAACAATCTCAAGATCCATGCCTATCCTTTCACTTTAAAAGAAAATCACGTATTAATTAACCTAACTTTTTTATTATAAAGTTTTTTGGAAAAAACCCTAATAATTATCATATTTATTATAAAGAAGAAGTGACAAATTCCGTACCAACAACTACTCTTTATACTTAATTTTAAAGCAAACTATATACTAAAAGTTGCGTATAAAATTGGAATAATGTTTTAAAAACAATCGATTGTTAAAATCTCCTAATAATTCTTCTTCAATCTACTTTTATTTCATTGCTAATCAACACTCCTTGATAATAAGAGGCGACCAAATCCCACATTAAAAATTGCTATCATTCCGAGAAAGTAACGTTTACCAAAAACTACATAGAAAATTACGTATTGAGCCTCAAAATAACAAATATTGTTCACTCTAACCCGTTACATATCGTAATATAAGCGTCTGTTAGGGAGAGGTGTTCACAGCCTTATAAGGAAGACGGTGTTTCTCTCTTCCATCGATATGGGATCTCAGTGGCCCGTTACGTATCGTCGTCAACATTACAGTTTTAACGAAACATATGTTGGGAGAAGTTTCTATACTCTTATAAGGAATACTTTGTTTCCCTCTCCAACCGATGTGGGATCTCACAATCTACTTCCTTTGGGAGCCCAGCGTCCTCACTGGCACACTGGACATTGCTAACAAATATTATCCGTTTTGACCTGTTATATATCGTGGTCAGCATTACAGTTTTAATAAAAGCATATGTTGGGAAGGGTTTCCACACTCTTATAACAACTTTGTTTCCCTCTCCAACCGATGTGGGATCTCACAGTCCACTTCCCTTGGGAGCCGAGCGTCCTCACTGGCGCACTAAACACCACGAACATATATTATCTGTTTTGACCTATTATGTATCACGGTCAGCCTTACGGTTTTAAAACACATTTGTTAGAAAGAGGTTTCCACACCATTATAAAAAATGTTATGCTCCTCCAATATTCTCGATTTCTAATACGTGCAAACTTCTTGCTCTATAGTTTAGATGCTTCATTTGAAAGCTAAGCAAAAAACAACTTAGGAAAGCTACATAAAACCATGAAACATTAAAAAGACATCAATGTCATATGGTTGCAATGTCACAATCCCACACAAACTGGCAGTTTCTTGTAGCATATGCTACCATTTAATACGGACGTAACTAACTTTAGAGTTAAGAGTTTGGTGTATATTTTTAATTGCAACATTACAAATATAAGCGACATGCTCCTAGCTGCTACCAATCGAGATCGCTAGAAACAAAAAATAATACGTTATTCCATAATACATACGGCGTCGTTTCGTGAGCCAAACTTAAATGAGAATTTATTTTTTAATTATCTTTATTTATATCACAAATTACCCAAGAAAAACCGTTTAATTTTGAATCTAACTGATAAAAAGCATATATTTTTAATGGAAAAGTTTAAGTTATATATATTATTATTAATTTTTATCTTCTTATCAATTATATATACGGAAATAAATTAATGTATATTAAAACAAATCACATATAAATTTCTTTACATTTAACTTTAAACTTTTTTAAAAGGGTCTAAATAACCTATTTTATTTTGAAACTTATAAAAAATTAAAATTGTGGACAATATTCAAAATTATATGTCGAGATTGAGTAAAGAAGCTTTAATAGTTAGATCTCGAAGTCCCTTCAATGCTGCAATGAGCTTAACCAGTGAAAAGCATTATATCCACGAGTACGATTGAACTGAGCTAAGGTTTGAACCGACCTTTGGTCGAACCGAGCAAAAGTTGGAAAATTTGGAGGCTTTAATGAGAGTGGGCATTTTCCTAAATCTAAAGCCGTAGACATTAGGAGACAAGGAGTAGCATTTATGGGGCGAGTATAGGTTAGATTGACAGACACACAAAAACAAAAGAGAGAGAGGAATGAATGGCAGCAGATGGGTGAGCGGGCATGTTATGATGCACAACAAGGAAGAAGAGTCTCCAAATCAAGCAGGCCATTGGCCATTGGCCGCCCCATGCCATGCAGTTTGCAGCTAGCCCGCCAGCATCGGCAGAAAAAGAAAGGGAAAAAATAAATAAATAAAGCATGCGGCTGGACCACCCTCCATTTTGTACTCTCCGGCGGAGGAGAGAGCCAAAGATAGCAATAAGATATAATTAAGCTCAGCGGCCGGCTGGCTTTTGCATGCGCATGGGACATCCCATGCCCCTACGCTACACATAATGCTAAACCCAACTATCACCCCACATTCATTGCTTGATCTCGATCTCGATCTCGATCCGATCTATTTCACTTTTCAAATTATTCAATGTCATCGTTCCTATTGTCATATATAAAAAGTTCAGAAGTTGAATAATATTGTCGAGGATAATAATAGAATTTTCACGTATATTTACAATAATATGATATTACCTACTTTAAACGTAATTTTTTAAATTATATTTAACGATGATACGATCAGTAATAATAATAGTGAGTATACTATGCAGGACCGATCAAAGGCAATTTTCTAAGGTTGAATGTTAGCTAGGTTATTTTTACTATACATATTCCAAAAATCAATGAGAATTTAACCATATTATGTGACTGCTGGCAATAATTTCTTATTATAAAATAAAGACGTCCCAACCGTCGACTGATTGGAGGTATTCTTTTTGAGGTTCGAGGCTAATGATAGATATACACCCTTATTATTTCAAATTTCGTTATGTTATCTCCCGATCTTTCATAAATATTTCAAAACTACTCTTAAAATAGAAATCCATTAAATTTTTGACGAAATTTGAGACTTGAAGTAGTGATCTATGATAGTGAGATCCCACATCAGTTGGAGAAGGGAATGAAACATTTTTTATAAGGTTGTAGAAAGCTCTCCTTAACAAACGTGTTTTTAAAACCGTGAGATTGGCGACGACATGTAATAAGCTAAAGCATATAATATTTCTTAGCAATGGGTTTGAACTCTCGCAAATGGTATTAGAGCCAAGCACCAAGCGGTGTATTAGAGAACGCTTGGCTTCCAATGGGGTAGATTATAGGAACGAACCATTCCTGATAAAGATGTAGAAACCTCTTCCTAACAAACGTGTTTTAAAATTCGTGAAGCTAACGACGATACATAACGAGCCAAACCGACAATATTTGTTAGCAATTGGTTTAAGCTATTACAAAAGGTATCATAGCCAGGTATCAGCCGGAATGCCAGTAAAGACGCTGACTCCAAGGGGGTGGATTGTGAGGTTCCACGTCAATTGGAGAGAGGAATAAACCATTTCTTATAAGGGTGTGAAAACTTCTCGGACACGTACGCTGACGGTGATTTTTACTTCATTTGAAAGAAAAAAAATATTATTTTAATTATTTAAGAAATTTGGTATTCAAAGTTTTGACTTGGAGATTGAATTAATGGGACGATAGTGATGACGCAGAGACAATAATTCATCCCAATTGATTTTTGGAGTGAAGAGTAGCAATTTTGGGATCCTCCTGAATTATTATATATATATGTTTCAGAAAACAGCTAGAAATAAGTTATTGGCCATTTCCCACCTATATATGGATCATAACTCATGCCATGTCGAAATGTTTAATAATTCTGCATATAAATTAATACCTTCAATATTTTAAAATATTAAATGCTGGAAGTAATTATTTTATTTTTCTGTTTTTCAAAATAATTCTTTCACAATTAAATGACTTAATAAATATTGAGAACCTCTCCTTATTTTCAAATTTTCACAAAATAAATAATAAAATAAAATAAATATTATTGTTTTAGTAATACATTTATGAAGTAGCCCAATTAATAGAACAAAAATTAACCTATTCTAACTCATTAGGTCATTCATGATAAAATTCTTCCATAATTCACTAATTAGTTATGTGTCTTTTTTAGGATAAAATTGTGGCCACCTTGGAGTGTTCTTGTATACTTGTTTGATGGCTTAAATTTAAGTATTTTGTTAATTCAATTTCGTATGATTTATTAGATGATTAAGGGCTAATTTCTAATTTAGTAGTTTGGAACAACCATTAATTTCATCATTTATTCAATTTAAGGATTAGTATGATAAAATAATTGAAACTTTAAGGTTTGAACTGAATCTAGAGTAAAGTGTTTTTTTTTTTTTTTTAATTTAATTTTTCGAAAGTTTCATATACGTCTATATATATACTTTTAAATTTGTATTCGGTAATTACTAGAAAAATTAAAATTTTACTTAGATGAGGACTAAACTAGTAATTTCACTTAATACAAGTTATTGTCCGTACCTCAATAAGTGAATAAATTTAACTATCATTTTGAAAAATAACACAAATAACTTTTTATTTGTATAAATGGTCAAACGCAAACGATTTTTTTAATAGCTCAATGGACCAAAATACCCCTGCGTAACATAATTTAAAAAATAAATTTTAATTTTTAAAAAATAAAATCACAACCACCAAAATCTACCGAGATAACTAAAAAGAATTAAACAATAAAATGAAAACCCAACTCTTAAAAATCTATATATATATATATATATATATATATATATATATATAATAATTAAAATTCGGAATTATAAAAAAATAAAATATTTAAATTTTGAGAGTATATATTAATTAAAATATCGTAATATTTGATATTTGATTTGATGACTATATCTTAAAAATATATTACAATTTAATCATTTAACAAGGATTAAGGATTAAGGTTTTAAATGTCTAGACAAACATCAATTTTTATATGTATATGTTGGAAATTAATAAAGGAAAAAAAAATGGAAATAAAAAAATATATTGGGGCTAAAGACAAATCCAAGTGGGATTGTAAATGAATTTAGACGTCCCCCACCACATGCTCATTTCCACTAGAAGTAGGAAAAGAATCCAATTTCAAATCTTGATAATAGGAAGAGAGAATCTAGCCCTAGAGAGAGGGGGAGAGATTTATTAATAATAATAATAATAATAATAATAATAACAATAATAATAATATTATTATTATTATTATATTGTGGGTCTAAAGATTACAAATGTTACATCAAATGGGGGGAAGTGATGGATTAGGTATATTCAAGGGGGGATTTATTAATGCATTTAATTTGGGGTAGTGAGAGTCAATTTCATGTGAAAGGGACAACACATTCACACACCAAATAATTCCTGACTCCTCTTTTCTTAACTCCCCTTCCCATAAAACAATTATCTTTTTTTTTTTTTTTTTTATAAATTACTCCTTCCCCACACTTTTAAATTAATTTCTCAAAAATATATTTAATTTCTCGAATTTTAATGAATATTTTAAAATAAAAGATTATATGCAGTGGGTTAGATGTCTAATTTCGAATTAGTTGATGGTTTATGTTGAGTGATCGAAACTAAAGGTAATGACGTAATAATATATATTTTTTTCAAATTTGGAAAAAATAAATTTATATATATATGGATGGCGGATGAATATTGGCTGAGTTTTTTTTATTTTAAAAATTATTATTCGGCATTATTGCTACTCACATGCAAAGTTATAAATATGAACCACAGCTAACACTCATGAATGACGTGGTAATGTATACTTTTTTATGGCAAAAAAATAAAAAAAGAAAAAGAAAAAGAAACTCTTTTAATAATTGAAAAACCATTTTTTTAAAAAGAAAATAAGTTTAAATCAATTGTTAATAAAATAAAATAAAATAAATGAAAACATTTATTAAAAAATAATAAACTCAATAAGAATTGAACCTAAGATCATGGCATAAAATCTTATTGCATAAAATTAATTATTTTCTTTTTATAAATCCAGACAACCAAAAAAAAATTATTAGCCAATATTTAAAGAGTAGTTGTGAAGTTATAGATATATATTGATCAAATAATGAATATATCACATTTATAAATTATTTTCCTTTATAGATATGATTTCTTTTTACAATTATATAAAATAATAATTGAGCTAAAAAAAAATTCCGTACAAATGTATCCTAATGTTTAATTATATTTAATTTTATGGAAAATATCCGATGTATTTTTAATTTTAATTGAAAAAAAATACAAAATAAATAAAATGTTCTACCAAGATTTAGATGGAAACAGTTAAAATGAAACTGAAACTGACCAATCTAACAGTATATATTTTGAATATTTTTAAATTTTAAAAACTAATAATATTTTTAATTTCAATTTTACATTTTAAAAGATTATTCAAAATAGTAATTAGTATTTAAATTTTATTTGATCAAGCATTGCATGCAATTATTTATTTATTTATATATATTTTGGGAAGGAAAGAAAATTATTAAAATGAAATTTGAATTAATAATATGATCTATCCTTTCTTTGTTGACCCCAATGAGTTAATGAATAACATTTAATTGTAATAAGTGAGTTGAATTATATGCAAAATTTAACCTAATTATATAGCGATAAAAGAATCCTTAATGTCAGCTTCACTAATGCAACCAACTCTACATGATGGCTGTAATAATGAACAGCCCTACATCAATGCTTCCTTTTCGGTTTCTTCTCAATCCTCTAAACCGAAGCAAAGAGGGGGCGGAGCGAGTCGCCGTTAGGGCGGCCACCGTGATCGAGAGGAACACGTAAGCAGATAAGAGCTCAAACACTAAACGAACACAACAAGACACAAAACAATCAAGAGAAGATTGTCTTACTTCTTGTCTTGTTTTTCAATGTATCTTATTTTAGGTATGTCGAGAATATAACTGACAAGAAGCGAGTCAGTCTATGATGTCAAAGATCATCAAACACGCAGCAAGAACGTATAACACAAACCATAAAAAGACAAGAAACGCAAGTTTCGAGTCGATCGAGATAACAACAATCTCAACCATTAAGATCTTGGTATCTAGAAATTGAATCAAATAACATAAATATATGCATTATTACAAGTTTAAACATAGCAAAATCCCCTGAGTAAAAAATTTGCATTAAACCCATTAATCTCAAGCTTTACTCTAAGCTTGAAACCTTTTACAACAAAATTTCCCTTTTCTTCTTTGCTTCGTTTCTAGTCAAAATTTGCCAAAAACCTTCATTTGCTGATTGAATATGCACTTATTACAAGTTTAATTAGCTCCATAATTTTAGAGAGAGAAACATGGAAGATTTTAAGTTCATTGAAACCCAAAAAAATCACAGCTTTCATATAATCGAAGCCTAAATTTTTCTGGGTTTTAATTTTTAGAAATTTTTACGAACAATCTTGAAGAAATGAACTATAAAAATGGGATTTTGGGATGAAATTTTATGAACAAAATTCAAATGCTATAGAGAATAAACAGTCATGAACAAGGTTTGAATAGAATCCAGAGATTAATAGAGAAGAAGAAGAAGGGAATCTCAAAAATCTGAATCAAAGCTGAAATATCCATCGATCAATTTCTGTCTTCCTCATAAGAACATCCACTCATCTCCAAGAACAAACTAGCTAAAAAAACACAGATAATTTAGGGCAAATTTTCTCTTTTTTTCGGGGAGATTTTTGTTTTGATTTGTTTTTTTTTTTTTTTTTTTTTTTTTTTTAATGTTTGTCT
>NW_019268543.1:1245240-1247080 GCF_002738365.1 Cucurbita moschata
TTTTTTTTTTTTTTTTTTTTTTTTTGTGTTTTTTAATGTTTGTCTCTCATGACCTTGAGGGTGGGAAGAACTGCGTACCAGCCATGAATGCATTGAGAGGAGCTGGATATATCGTAGGGTCGAGCAACGGGGCGGCGGCGGCGGAGGGGTTGGTACTAGTTGCGGCGGAGGTAGATGCGGAAGTGGGTCCGGGGTTGGAGGATCCGGCAATTAGGTTAAGTGGGTGTGTTGATCCATCTCCGCCGTGGCCGGAGGAGCTTTCACCGGCTGCGGTGTAACGGACTTCAGGACCTTGATCGTAGAGAATTCCTTTGAACACATGACCACCGATGTTCACAGCCGTCTGATATGCAAACTCTTCATCTGCATCGTCCATTGCGCTTACTTTTACGCACCGAAATACCGCCGGTGAGTTCACTTCTGATGGAAATTGCGCCAGTTCTAACCCTAATATCATCATCATACCAAACCCCACAAAAAAATTATTAAAAAAAAATTAAAAAATTCCAACCAACAGTGTAATTAATCTGTCAGAAAATAAAGTTTTCGAAACTCTAACTAATTTCTTACAACTTTTTCGTCAGTTTTACTTATCAACAGTGGATGAATTTGAAATTTATAAATTAAAAAAAAAAAAAAAGTGATTGATGATCGAGATTTTCTTACACGCAAATGATATTAATAAAAACGAAATCCATGAATTTCTGGGGAAATTTGCAAAAGAGGTAAAAAATCCTCTCGAAATTCGTGATTACCTGACGTGATGGAGGGCAAACGAGGGCAAGCGGTGGCGGAGGCGGTGGCGGCGGAGACAGCGGTGGTAATCTGAGTTTCTCTCTGTCGTTTAGAATTCTCTCCGCCACGAAACTGCTCTTGTTGCTGTTGTTGTTGTAAAGCAGCAATTTGCTGCTGCCGCTCACGGCGTTTAGCAGCCGGAACCCAAGTGCTTTTGACATGGGTCTGACACTGAAAGCCGCGGCTCTTACAGCAAGTCCTACACCGCAAATAAGCGCAGTCCTTCTTAGCTTGGTTGCCACAGTCTTGACAATTCATGCCTCCACCAGCGGCAGCGGCAGCAGATGCGGCAAAGGCAGCGGCAGGGCGCATGACGGTGAAGGCTGATCTGGATGGCTCATCGGAGTCGTTGATCATGAAGCTGCGGCGGCTGGGACCAACGCCGAAGGATAAATGGTCTGTAAGAGAAGGATTCTGGTGATGATTGGTGTATTGTTGAGGCCATATCTCGAAACCCTTGTTGTAGATCTCTTCATTTCTATACATAAACAAGTTTTGTTCTCTTTCTTCTTCTTCTTCTTGTTTGTTTGGTGGGCCTTCTCTCCCTCCTCCTAGATAGAAGAACCCAGCCATTTCTTTGACCTAATACCTGAGACTAACGCCAATTTTGAGCATAAATCTATATCACCAAGTTCCCCCTATCCCCCCAATCAAAAAAACCATTCTTGTACGGACTCTCTCCCCCCTTTTTTTTTTCCTTAACATAAAAATTAATTAATATATATATATATATATATATATATATATATATATATATTCGGATAATTATTAATGGATGATATTTTTTTTGAAAAAGTAAAAATAATGAACAGTGACACTCTCATTAAATAATTTATGATACTCAGGGTTAACCCTCTCGAGTCGTGTCGAAAGAGGAGTATTGGTCCAAAAGGTCGAATTGGTTTCTGGGTTTTGTCTATAGTGATCCTTTGCCTCAATGGAGACATTCAATCTCGTTTATTATCATCTAGAGCTTTCCGATCTAAGGTTTCTCGTGAATGGTATGATCTTCTCTTCAAAGGTTTTTTTTTTTTTTTTTTTTTTT
>NW_019268543.1:1247145-1335461 GCF_002738365.1 Cucurbita moschata
TTTTTTTTTTTTTTTTTTTTTTTAATATTCCATGTATTTTCTCTATTTTGTTTTGTTTTTTAACTTGAAAAAATAAGAATACTTTAGTTTGGGATTTAAATTCTGTTTCTTTCTCTTTCTTTCTTTGTATCGATGCAATTATGGCACGGAATTAGAGCCCTGCAACGCCGCCATGGCAACTGCACTGTTTTCTCTCTCCTCGCCTAAAAAAAAAACCCTCATTTAAGATAACCAGACAAACAATTCTCTCTCTAAAAAACCCTCCATTTTTCCACCCTCTCTTCTCGCTCACACCATAATTACGATACGAACGCCACAGAGTAACACGAAGAGAGAGAAGGAACATGAAGATCTATGAGTGGGCACTTCCTCTACTGTTGTCTGTCTTTCAGTTTCAATGAATATCGAGTAAAAATCTCAGTAGTTTGCATGACAGATCCAATGGTTGCCAGCTGCCCACGTGTCAGAACTCTACCTTTTCTTATTCGTCCTTCCACCGTAAAACCCGCAGGCACCTTTTTCCCCCTCCCTTCTATTATTATAATTATTAAAATTATTTTAATTAATTAAAATTTTTCTTTATTTTTAGTTTCATAATCCTCACAGCAATCAATCTACTCTACAGAGGAAGGAATGTTAGTGTCACATGCAAATCCCGGAAATCTCCATGACAGGACCCTCTGAACCTGACATGTGTTATTATTACTATTGTAAATATTAAACTCTTATTTAATATTAATATATTAATAATTCTTGTATTATTATTTATATATTATTATTATTTTTAACAAAATGACACAATCCAATCCATAGCCAGAGCTGTGAGAATTTGTTGTCGTCATCCAGATTTCAGACATACGCTTTTGTCATTAAATACATCAAATTGTGTCGTAATCAACTTATCATTTGACCTTAACTTTCGTGTTATGTCTTTCATTTTATTATTTATTTAATCCAAATCTCTCTATTTTCCCAAGGTCAACAACATTTCTTTAATATGCTTTTTATCAACATTTTCCAATTCCCAATTAAACTTTAATTACTAAGAAAATAGTCTTCAAGTGTTATTTATTTATTTAATTTATCGAAATAAATTGTAAATTAAAAAATATGTAATTAAAAGAATAACCAAGCAAGGCCGCCTTATTATTTCGGGACGAAAAAGATTAGCTACGTAGAGTGCCTCTATGACTATATAACATTATTTACTACTCATCTATGTCAAGAAACATCTCGAGTGGCTATCCATCAATTTTTTATATAATATATATATTTTTTTTTTGTAATTATTACTAATTATTTTCAGACAAATAAACCTTTTACAGTTTATGATATTTATTTTGTTTTTTTCTTGCCTATTTACAAAAATTATAACATTAGTTTTTTCGAGATTGCTGCTAATTTTATAATTTAAATTATGGTATCAAAATTTTCATATTTCTATCCATTTTTTATTTTTATGACCGTTTTTTTGTTTATTATTTGATTGGTAAGGCGTTTAAAAATTAATGATTACATAACAAAAGTAAAATTATTGTTGTAATTCATGGTGTTGAATTATTGGAGAAAAGAATTAAAAAAAAAAAAGAAATAGAAATAATGATTTTAATTACGTAGAAATAGGGGGGGAAAAGAAAGGGTAGAGAAGCTTAATTAAGAGACTTAAAAGCCCTTTTAAGCAAACGATCACGTGACCCGCGCTAAAACTTAGTGGACACTGTCCACTAATAATTGGGTTTTTATTATAATAATATAAATATAGAAATTAATGATCACTAAAGATGGCCACCCGCCGGCCGCCGTAGTCCGCCGTACATCGCCGTCCTTGACCTTTGACGTGGCATTTGTTTAAGCTTAATAAAGAGAGAGGAAAAAAAAAAATAAGTGGAAGAATAATTAGGGGCCCGAGGCAAATTTCACATTGACTTTCCCACCATCTGATTTGATCTAATCTCACAAAATAAATTCCCCTTTTTTTTTTCTTTTTTTAAAAAAAAAACTCTGTCGTGAATTGTGATTGATTTTAAGTTTTTTTCTTTTAATTATTATTTTCTTTTTCTTTTTTGTCTTTTTGTTTTTTATTTTTTATTTTTATTATTTGTTTTCTGGTTTGGTCTCAACTTTTAAGCAGCTAACTGGTAGCTGACCATGTGCCCAGTTTCCCCAAACTAAACACATCCCATTTTTGTGTTTAGTAAAATCATTCCACACTTTTTTTTGATGACGTCTATGTTTTCTTCTTTTATTTTCTTTTAAGATATTCATATTATCTATTAACTCTATAACAAAATTTCAAAAATAATGTTGATATCGTTCACTTTTGTCTATTACGTGTCGCTCTCAGACTCACCGTTTTTAAAACGCGTCTAGGGAAAGATTTTTCATACCCTTTTAAATATATATTAAAATTAAGGATATAAGCAATGGGTATCACATAAATTAATATTAAATATGCTTCACCCTTTAAAAAATAGTATATTTTGATTTATCGGACCAAAATCTATTGATATGACGTCTTAGAAAACTAATGTCATATCAAATAAAAATTTAAAACGATTCTTCGACCGAAGAAAACTCCTTCATTTAACGAAAAGGAATCTCAGAATTGGAATGAGAGGTTATTCGCTAAAAGGTTTTGTTTCTCGGTTCAAATGTTTTCTTCTTCTTAATTGTCCCATCAAAGAAAAAAATAAATAAATAAACATTTAAATAGAGAAAAAAAAAAGCTACAAAAGGGGAAAAAAATAAAACAACAAAGGGTTTTAAAAATAATAATAGGACAAAAGACAACCTTAATTTTGCCGCGCCAGAGATGGTTGACCCATGAAGATGGAGACAAACCAACAATGGACCTGTCTGCTACAAAGAGTTCAACGCTTGAAAGGTGTTTTGTTCTGGGCCACATCCAAGGCCCATCATTCGGCCCACTTGTTTCTTTGGGCCCCCATATCCAAAAAAGGGTTTTAATACGACGTAAGCATGACTTAAGTAATAATTGTCCGAATTTAATTTCTGGATAATAATAATAATAAATATGAAATCCTGGAGAGAGACAGAGAGAGAGAGACAGAGAGAGAGAGAGAGAGAGACCTCAAATTTAACGAAAGTAATATGTTTTGCCATATTTGAGACAGGATAATGTTTCCCCAAAATTTCGATTTATTTAATGTAAAGAGATAATTAGTAATTATGCCGACAGAAAAGGGAAATTAAATTATGTAAAGACGAGAGAGAGAAATGGGGAATTCCAATAATTGCATCTTTTTCTTACATATCTCGAGCCTTGTGCTTTCTTTTGTCTCAGTTGACTGTGCCTCTTTCCCCCAAGGTTTAAGGCAGTACATTTTTAGGGATGAAAAAGGGAATTTTTTAAATAATAATAATAATAAATAATTAAATAATTAAATAATTAAATAAAAAAGGATTTTAAGGATGGGAAGGGGTGTGCTGTGTTGGCAATGAACAGACAGAAAGAAAAGGGACCTCTGACTTTAGGTCAAAGCTACTTGAAAACTCTCGTAGGTAAAAGTGGTAAAAAAAAGCCAACCATTTTTGGATTGTCTGGTGGTCTCTCTGAATTTTTTATTATTTATTTGAAAAAATTAAGGAAAAAGTTTTTCCTTTATTTATGTATTTATTCTTTACTGTCTTTTGTTTGGTTCTAGATTTTTCTTGTTTTTTTTTTTTTTTTAAATACTCTTGGGCTTGCTAAGCCCATATGGTGTTTTCAGCCCAGTAAGCCCACGAAGCCCATTGGGCTGAGTGAGTTGGAATAAAAAGAAATATCTAAGTTTAAATCCATTATAGCATTACATCAGGGCCGGATGAATTTGAAAGCCCATTTGTAGACTCTTGAGTCGGCCCAATTCAAAGCTTCAATAGGGGCTTAAGTTGTAATTATATAGCTAAACAATTTTATAAAAATAAATAACCAAACCATATATTTTTTGGATTTTGTTTTTAACCTAGGTAAAATTTTAGTTTTTAAAATATTTATTTATTTATTTTTAAACATTTAATTAATACATATAACTCAATAAAAAAAAAATTATTTCAAAAGGTAGTTACAGAATAAATAATAGAAAAATAATTATAAAATTGAATACAAATATGTATATATAATTATATCCGTAATAAAAATACAAAATTTATTTTTTCTATTATTTCATTTGATATAAATATAATGGATTAATAAATATTATTGAAATGAATAAATGTGGGGTTGGGAAAAAGGCAATTAATTAATGAGTGAGATGCTTATTAAGGGCATTAATCAAAATTAATTTCATAATCTCTGGACAGCTGGCCCCCAAGCTCTAAGTACGGCCTTATTTCAAGCATTTTGATGTCCCTTTTTTACTTTTTTTTTTTTTTTTACTTTTTTAATTATTGAAATAACTAGGTCCATCATCCTTAAAATATGGTTTTAAATTAACAATTCCATCATATATCATCAAAAGAGGCGCGTGTAACTGATATCGTAGAGGTCGTTCTTTATTGTTTATGACATATCAATGCCGTGTATAAATAGAGATTCAAACCTTTAACTTTTTGATCGAAAATATATGTCTTAACTAATTGAGCTATTATCCATTATTAAAATGAACATAAATTTGAATGTAAATATATTTTTTGGTCGGAATATAATTTTGTTAAATTAGGTTTGTGAAGGAGGGCATAATGGATATGAATTTTGACGTAAGCCAAGGTGGGTATAGTTTTTGTTTCAAAAGTCATACCCTGAAATTACAACTTTACCCTCCACATAAGTACATACAAAACTAGAAAAATTGAACAGTGGCTTCCATTATAACTTTTGGTGACGCTTCGGAGTTCGAAGGATGAACATCTGAAAATGATTCTTTTGCTTTTACTGTAAGAAAGTGGGTTTGCTGTTCTAATCATTTCTTAAATCTCTTATTTTTTTAATGCCAAAGATCTAATTTCTTCACTGTGGAGGATCCTCATGGATGTACCGCCATTCTTATTATATTGTGTAATTATTGATTCTCCATTTTTCTCACGAGTTCTTCCCTGATTGCTCTGGCCAAGCGTTTTCTTCTTCTTTTGTTGTTCTTAATCAGAAATACATGAAGATTCTGTGTGATGTCTGTGAAAATGCGGAAGCGGTGGTGTTCTGCACGGCGGACGAGGCGGCGCTCTGTAATTTATGCGATCACCGTGTCCACAATGCTAATAAGCTCGCTTCGAAGCACCGCCGCTTTTCTCTGCTCCGCTCTGATGCGGCGGAGGCCCCCGTCTGCGATGTGTGCCGGGTATTTTGCTGAGATCTGATTGGTTTTTGTTGGGATTTGGGTTTTACTCTGTTTTTGTTTATTTTTTGAATTTGATTTTGTAGGAGCGGCGAGGGTTCTTGTTCTGTCAGCAGGATAGAGCGATTCTGTGTAGAGAATGCGATGATCCAATTCATTCGGCCAACGAACTCACTATGAAGCACGATAGGTTTCTTCAGATTGGGATTAAGCTTTCCGCCACCGCTACTCTGTACGAACCGCCTCCCTCCGGGGAGAAACTGATCGGGAGTGGTGGTTGTGTTGTTTCTAAATCGAAGTTAAAGGGCTCTGTCAAGAAGGCGGCTGCTGTTTCTAGTGCTCCAACGGTATGCACAACAAGTGTTTGTGTAAATGCCCCAACGAACTTAACTCCGACGACAGCCGTGAATGAGGGCGGCGGAGGTCAGATTGCGACTGAGGGCGGTGGATCAGCTAGTAGCATATCGGAATATTTGATGGAGACGCTTCCTGGGTGGCCATTTGAAGAGTTTCTTGAGGTATGTTTAACAACTCTGTCACTGTTTCTGTGTGAAGCTGACGAAAAAGTTGAGTTGAGGAATGTTTGATTATGAAAGTCGTTAATTTAGGGAATGATTATGGGTTTATAATCAAATAATACTCTCTACAGGGGAAAACTCGAAAAACAAAACCATGAGAACTTATATTTAAAGTGGACAATATCATATCAGTGCGGATAGTTGTGTTTTCTAACCGTTCTTGTGTCTTCTCTTTTGGCAGTTTGAAGGGGTGGGGTTTCCATTGTCATCATGGGAAGGCTTGGAGCCTTGGGTCCCTCAGGGGCCACCAGCGGCGCTGTTTGGGTTGAAGGACACGAAGGCATTGGTAGTGAATTCATCAAAAGTGAATAGAGTGTGGACAGACGATGGTTTCACTGTGCCACAGATTATTAGTACAACCCCATCTGCAGGGTTTAAGGGGTCCAGACCTTTTTCATAATTAACCAACAACACTTCCATTCCTTATTGCCATTTTCTTCTCTCCTCTTCGCTCTCTGATCTGGTTTCTTCTTCTTCTTCTTCTTCTTCTTCTTCTGGGTTCTACTTTTTGTTTCAAGTTTCTTCTGTAATTTAATGGGTTTCTTTTACATTTTGTTTAGGTTTCACCTGTTCTTTAATGGGTACATTCTTCTTCTTCTGGTTTCTGTTAGTTTTTAAAAAACCAAAAATGGTTCAGCTGTAATATAATGGGTTCTTCTTCTTCCTCGAGAATGAAGATCTCACAATTTCCAGTGTTCACCGTCACATGTGTAACTCTGATACTATTTGTAATAGTAAAAAATCGTAGCTAACAAATATTATCAGCTTTAACTCGTATATTACAAATAATAATCTATATATTAGAGATAATCTAAAAGTTTTAAAACATATTAGGTAGAAGATATTATTATATTAATGGATTAAATTTAATTAGATTTTTATAAACAATCAAATTATCAAATTATGTTAATCGTGTCAATTTAGCAGTTCATTGTAGTCTGGTTGGTTTGCTCAAAATTAATAGCTGAGAGCTTCTTGTTTGTAGGAACGACGACTCTCTGCAATGATATGATATTATCCACTTTGAACATAAACTCTGATGGTTACGACTCTCTACAATCATATGATATTGTCCACCTTCAGCATAAGCTCTAATGGTTTTGGTTTGGACTTAATGTATTCTTTACTTATAAATTAGCCAACTAAGATTCTTGTCAATAATCTTTAACAATCTTTCCCTTTCCAACAATCCGAACAAAGAACAATATAGATCTTCGCCCCTAAGGCCTATTAGAACCCTCGAATAGTCTGTCTTAAATCGAGGCTCGACTCATTCTCAAAAACCTTCTAACAAAGACTCACACCTTCAAATTCTATTATCATAGTTAAGTTAAACAAGATTCTGACATTGCAAAATCTATGAAGCTCATTTAATGTTTAGGAGTTGTAGCTGCGAAATGGCTTACGACAATTACAGAATACCCGGCTTGTTTGGAACGTCTCACGTTTCCAGCTTCTTCATGATTCATCGCCATTCCATCAATACTTTCAACTTCCCTGTTTAATTCGAAACGATGCCACTAATTCTCATCAATCTTCATGAGAAATGCATTGGACATCCGCATGGTGGCAAACCGGTATGCCGCAAAATTGCAGCTCTGTTCCCCACAGGATCCGACTTCATTTTCACTTGCTCGGGCAGTTCATGGCCATATGATTGCATCCGGGTTCAAGCCTCGTGGCCATTTCCTTAACCGGCTGCTTGAAGTGTATTGCAAATCGTCGAATCTTGTGTATGCACGCCAACTGTTCGACGAAATTCCCAGCCCAGATGCGATAGCAAGGACTACTTTGATTACGGCGTATTCTGCTTCGGGGAATCTGAAACTGGGTCGAGAGATATTTAATGGAACTCCATTGCATTTGAGGGATACTGTTTTCTACAATGCAATGATCATTGGTTATTCGCACAACGATGATGGTCTTTCAGCTCTTGAACTGTTCCGTGCTATGAGACGGGATGACTTCCGGCCTGATGACTTCACATTTACAAGCGTTCTCAGTGCTTTGGTGCTTGTTGTTGACAATGAGCAGCAGTGTGGTCAGATGCATTGTGCAGTGGTGAAGTCTGGAATGGGGTGTGTTTCTTCTTCAGTGTTGAACGCTCTTCTGTCTGTTTATGTCAAGTGTGCATCACCATTGGCGATATCATCTTCAGGAATGGTTTCTGCTAGGAAACTGTTCGACGAAATGCCTAAGAGGGATGAGCTAACATGGACGACGATGATTACTGGGTACGTACGGAACGATGATCTAAATGGCGCTCGGGAAGTATTCGATTCAATGGCTGAAAAGCTTGGGGCAGCATGGAATGCCATGATATCGGGATATGTACACCATGGTTGTTTTCTGGAAGCATTGATAATGTTTAGGAAAATGCGTTCTCTCGGAATTCAGCATGATGAGGTCACCTACACGACCATAATCAGTGCTTGTGCCAATGGTGGGTTCTTTCAACAGGGAAAACAGGTGCATGCTTACATTCTAAAAAATGAGCTGAACCCAAATCATAACTTTTTGCTGTCTGTGAGTAATGCACTGATTACTTTGTATTGTAAAAACGATAAAGTCGATGAGGCACGGAAGGCTTTTCATCAGATGCCACTTAGAAATACTGTTACTTGGAATGCAATCTTATCAGGGTATGTGAATGCAGGGCGTATCGAGGAAGCGAAGTCTTTCTTCGAAGAAATGCCAGAGAAAAACCTTCTTACACTGACTGTAATGATTTCAGGATTGGCACAAAATGGATTTGGAGATGAGGGTTTGAAGCTGTTCAAGCAAATGAGATTGGATGGCTTTGAACCTTGTGATTATGCATTTACAGGCGCAATTACAGCATGTTCTGTGCTTGGAGCATTGGAGAATGGTCGCCAGCTCCATGCTCAACTTGTTCATCTGGGCTACAATTCAAACCTTTCTGTTGGCAATGCATTGATATCAATGTATGCAAGATGTGGAGTTCTTGAGGCTGCGGAATCTGTGTTTCTCTCTATGCCTTTTGTAGACTTGGTGTCATGGAATGCCATGATTGCAGCACTGGGACAGCACGGGTATGGTACAAAAGCTATTGAACTTTTTGATCAAATGTCGAAAAATGGCGTATTCCCTGACAGAATAACCTTTCTTACTGTTCTTACTGCGTGTTGTCACGCTGGTTTGGTTGAGGAGGGACGCCATTATTTTATTTTGATGTTAGAAAATTACGGCATCAGTCCTGATGAAGATCATTATGCTCGAATGGTCGATTTGTTTTGTCGAGCTGGGATGTTCTCATATGCCAAGAATATCATCAACACTATGCCTTCTAAACCTGGTGCACCAGTTTGGGAGGCTCTTCTTGCTGGTTGCCGGATTCACAGCAACCTGGATTTAGGAATAGAAGCGGCTGAGCAACTTTTTGAACTAACGCCGCAACACGACGGAACCTATGTACTTTTGTCGAACATGTACGCCGATGTCGGTCGGTGGAACGACGTTGCTAAGGTGCGGAAGTTGATGAGGGACAAAGGGGTCCAGAAGGAGCCTGCTTGTAGTTGGATCGAGGTCGAGAACGAGGTTCATGTGTTCTTGGTCGATGATGATGTGCACCCTGAGGTGGTATCTGTGTACCGTTACCTGGAGGAGCTGGGGCTTGAAATGAAGAAATTGGGATATGTCCCAGACACTAAATATGTGTTGCATGATATGGAATGTGAGCAAAAGGAACATGCCTTGTCTACGCACAGTGAGAAGGTCGCTGTTGCGTTTGGGCTAATGAAGCTCCCTCCAGGAGCCACAGTCAGGGTTTTCAAGAACCTCAGGATCTGTGGGGATTGCCATAATGCATTCAAGTTCATGTCTAAAGTGGTGAAGAGAGAGATAATAGTGAGGGATAGGAAGAGGTTTCACCATTTTAACAACGGTGAATGTTCGTGCGGTAATTACTGGTAATTATCGGAGATGTTTGTGGGTTATAGGGTTAAGTCGGGTTAGAATATTTTTTTAGAATAATCGTCAAACCAAATCTAAATAAATTCAAAATGGGTCGGATTAGGTTGGGTTGATCGTATTTTTCTAATACAATTCGTGTGCGCTCCATGAATGGAATGTCAGACAATTATGTATTTAAAAAAGTTTTAACAATTCTAAAATGAAAATCTAATGAATGGTTTAAATCTAATGAATGGTTTAAATTGATTGGTTTACGCAGGTTTAGTGTTTAATTTAATACAATTATTAAATTACATCAGAGTAGATGAGAGATACATGAAAAAATTGAGACCACATTCGAAGGATAACATTATCCAAAATGTTGTCAATGCCAGCTGCGGGACGACCTAGTTGGAGACAGACAATGGTATGGTTTCCTCGTACCGAAGTCAAATACAACCCTGTAATTACATTATAGGAAAGAAAAAACGACCGACCAACGGACATTCTTCCTAGAACAAGGTTTGATTTCATCACGTGCCATTGAGAAATAGAGATGGAGGGTAAAAACGTAAATAGAGCATTGATATAGTTGGGGATGGTAGTTATTTTCAACGGTCAGTTGCAATCCCAAGTTAGGAGAGAGAGAGAGAGGAGAGAGAGAGAGCGGGGAATGGAATGGAGGGAAAAGCTTAGTTGTTGTTTTGCCATTTTTGTTTTCCCCTTCCCCTCTTTTTCCTCTGTTTTTTTTTTCCTTTGCAGATCATCTTCTGGAAAAGGACGAGAAGGCGGAAAGCCACTTTTTCCTTACGATTTTCCCGCTCGAAATCGAACTGTCTGGTGAATCTCATCTTCAATTTTTGATTCCTTTTTGTTTTCTCCAGGAGTTCGTTTGAACAGGAGACTTCTCTTGAGGCTTTGAGAACCCTAGAAGGCGAGCCGATCGGTTTTGGAATTAAGAAAAGCGCGGAGCAACAATATGGGAGGCGAGGAGCCAATGCGGGGGATTGTTCACGATTCAAATACCCTAGAAGAAACGATCCGCGTTTCCATTAGGTTAAGGCCATTGAACGACAAGGAATCGGCCAAAAACGACTCCTCCGATTGGGAATGCATCAACAATAACTCCGTCGTATTCCGAAGTACTTTACCGGACCGCTCTATGTTTCCCCAAACTTACACATTCGGTAAGAAACACAAATGTTTCGATTATCTTGTTCATTTGATCGATTTAGATTATTTTGGAGTGATTTTGAAATTTTAACAATCATGTTCATATTCAAAATCAATCCAAAACATGTTTTAGTCAAGCCATAATCATTTCTAAATTTTCTAGATCTGATTTTCCTCTTTTGCGTTTTGTTTGTTTGTTTGTTCTTCTTTGTCATCTACCTGGTGGATTAGATAGAGTATTTGGGTGTGACAGTACAACAAAGCAAGTTTATGAAGAAGGAGCCAAAGAAGTAGCTCTTTCTGTGGTGAACGGCATTAACTGTAAATAATACTATCTCTGTTTCCATTTCTGAATATGCCTACCATATTATCACAATGCCTCTACTTTCAGCAACAATTTTTGCATATGGGCAAACAAGCAGTGGAAAGACTTACACCATGAATGGAGTCACCGAGTATTCTGTGGCAGACATTTATGATTACATTGAGAAGGTAAGCTTTATCATCGAATCTATAGAAATTTAATACGCTATATGACACGTCTAACTCGACAATAACTTATGGATCGTAGCATCAAGATAGAGAATTCGTGCTGAAGTTTTCAGCGATTGAGATATACAATGAAGCTGTTAGAGATCTCCTTAGCTTTGAAAGTGTCCCACTTAGACTGCTTGATGATCCTGAGGTGCATAAACTTTTCATTTTTCTGTTTTGTTCATTTATAACAATGAGTAGAGATTTTAATGACATGTAAGCCTTAATGTTGCAGAAAGGAACTGTTGTTGAGAAACTTATAGAGGAGACATTGAAAGACAGGGGCCATCTCCAGGAGCTTCTTTCCTTCTGTCAAGGTGAAAATATTTAACTCTTCCTTTGATAAATTTACCTCTGAGAATTTATCTCTGAGATGCATTTTAAGCAGTTCAAAGAAAGATAGGGGAGACATCTCTGAATGAAACTAGCTCCAGATCACATCAAATCCTAAGGCTAGTAAGTATGCCATGAAATTTACTAATTTACTAATTTGGGTTAAATTCTTTCCCAGAAGTTTGAGGATCAAAACAATGTTTAAACCTTGTGGTTAAATTTCTCATTAAGGATCGTTTAAATGATATCATTCCTGCAGACAATTGAAAGCACTGCTCGCAAATTCCAGAAGTCTGGAACTTCAAGCAGTCTCACGGCTACAGTGGTAAAAAAAAGGACCTGTTCTTGGAAGTTCAATTAATTGAGAAATCCTCTTCTAAACAAAAAAAAACTTTTTTTCTTTGTTCTTTATACAGAACTTTGTTGATCTTGCTGGAAGTGAACGGGCTTCTCAAACAATGTCTGCTGGGACAAGACTAAAAGAAGGTTGCCATATCAACCGTAGTTTGCTGGCTCTGGGAACTGTTATTCGCAAACTAAGGTTTGGTTTTCTTTCATCCACATATTTGATGGAAGAAATGGAATGATTTCGTTTCTTGTTTTTCATTTCTGCTTCATAAGAAAGAAAAACAAAACATATGATCCTGTATTCTCTGTTTATGAATGGAATGCAGCAAAGGAAGGAACGGGCACGTACCTTATAGAGATTCGAAGCTAACACGTATTCTGCAGAATTCTCTAGGGGGGAATGGTCGAACAGCTATCATTTGTACTATGAGTCCTGCTCGTATCCATGTTGAACAATCAAGAAATACATTGCTATTTGCTACTTGTGCAAAAGCGGTGAGTACAAATGCACATGTCAATGTGGTGGTCTCAGATAAGGCTTTGGTGAAGCAGTTGCAAAGGGAATTGGCTAGACTTGAGACTGAGATGAAGAACTTCAAGCCACTTCCTGGCAAAGGAGATTCTACTGCCTTGTTGAAAGAGAAAGAACTTGTCATTGAGCAGGTGAGGATTTAGCTCCTACATTCATTCAATCTAATCAAACAGGTTTCCTATTTATATATGAAATCTATTTGAAACACTTTTCTCAACAAAAGGAGAATAACCCGAATCAGGCAGCGGTAAGTTATTTATCGGTACAGCGTTCTACTCTACTTTTTCTGCACCTGAACATGGTTAAACAGCCTCTGTAAATTCTAACTTGGACAGAAAGAAGGTAAATTCAGCTCCTTTTATTTCTAATTGTTGACCCTTAAGGAAAGTGATGAGGTAAAATCATTAATGAAAATTGATTAGTTGTTTGACAAATGGGAATTAGAGTTAGAAGTTGTTTCTAGATTATCTGGTTTATGTTGAATATGTGGTCGCTGTTGTAATTGTTCCTTATTTTGTTTTTGTTTATGAATACTCAGATGGACAAAGAGATCAGGGAATTGACTCGGCAGCGTGATCTTGCTCAATATCGAATCGAGAATTTATTGTATTCTGTCGGAGAAGATATGATATTTAAGCAAAGTGAAAATATAGTACAAACAGTACCAGATCTAGTTGATCTCGATGCCGATGTCGATCTCGATCTCGATCTGCATTCTGAAGACTCAAGCCTCAAAACTTTTGGCACATTTTATGGACAAGAAGAGAATAGCCCTCACAAGGTTGATCCTCTATTCTCTTTTAGTGACGAGGACAATTTTCTACTAGATAGCAGTACTCCTGAACTGGCTGGACCTGATCCTTACAACGACTGGGAAGAGATTGCTAAACGTGTTCATGCAAATTATGAAGATAGTTGTAAGGACGTTCAATGCATTGAACTGGAAGAACCAAAAGAAACACTAAACGAAGATGGTGATTTAACTTTAGCTAGATTGGAGGACAGTGAAGGAAAGATGGTTAGTATTTCCGGCACTAATCAAGTGGTATTCCCACAAAGGAAGAACACGGAGATAATTACATTTGACAAAGATTTTACTTACAGCGGTTTTGTGCCAAAAGCAGCTGAGACGCAGAAAACATTGAATTGTATTGTAAATATTTATCCTTCTGAGCGATCTCTCAGCGCAAAGGAAACAACAAAATCTGGTTTTCAGAACTCAAAGTTGGCCAGAAGCAAAAGTTGTTTGACTGTTTTACTGACCTTACCACCACCTTCTTCTTGGATTGAAAAGGCAGAGATAGATCAGAAACCTCAAATTGTTGGATCTGTCGTGAACTTCTCTGGACTAGAAGGCAGTTGGAGAAAGCGCGGTTTAAGCTGTGGAAATATGGACACCATGGACTCACAACCTGTATGTAGTCACAGTTCAGAAGCTAAGACTTTGCAAATAATAGATGAAGATGATGATGATAATGATAATACTAGTGTTGTCAACTTTTCTCCTGAAAAAAAAGGAAAGGGCAAAGCTCGGATAAGGAAGCGATCCGGTTCGGTGAGTTTGTTTTTCTTTTGTATTTTACATTTTGTATCATTCTCTTCTGTGACCATTGACAAACCATAATACATTTTCATCACAATCGTGAGAAATGTAGAGTTTGAACTCTTCTTGGGATATTTCTCTTGATCCCAATGAATGTATATGACAGAGGCTGGGAATGATCTGGAAGAAGGATGAACCAGAAGAAAGCACACAAGAATTTTACATGGAAGAGGCACAAGATTTTGAGTCGGATCCTGAGTGGATTTTAGAGTTCCAAGATCAACAAAGAGAGATAATTGAGCTTTGGGATGCTTGCAACGTACCATTGGCTCACAGATCATATTTCTTCATCCTTTTTAAAGGAGACCCTTCGGATGCTGTATACATGGAAGTAGAGCTTAGAAGGTTGTTCTTTATGAGGGAAGCCATTTCCCGATCAACTGATGTGTCGGGAAGAAACGCCATCACGCAAGCTTCGAGGTATGTGCTTATTTCTTTCGTTTTTAAACCAAAATGCTGAGTTCATCCAGTGTGATTATTGAGTAGTACTAAAACACTTCTGTAAAACTGGAGTAGCTTGAAGGCTCTCAACCGCGAGAGAGAAATGTTGGCCAGGCGAATAAAAAAGAAGTTCACAGTGAAAGAAAGAGATGAGCTTTACGAGAAGTGGGGTATCGACTTGAAGACGAAGCAACGAAGCATACAGTTGACACGAATGCTATGGTCAAGAACAAAGGACATGGAGCATATACAAGAAAGTGCTGCCCTTGTGGCAAAGCTAATTGGATTTGTGGACTCTGATCAGGTGTCAAGGGAGATGTTTGGGCTATCCTTCTCACTCCAATCCTTACATCAAAGTTCTTTTTCCAGGAGAAGGAACCTGTCTCTTCCTTTTTGAACTGTGCACCTTCATATCTTAGTACGTATTTTTTATGTCTTTACTCATCCAGACTAGTAGAAAAATCCAATTATGTAATGAAAATTCCCTAGAAGATGGATAAGATTCTCTTTTAACTTTTCACCTTTCATGTTGTAATTGAATTGACCTCTTGTTGTTCACGTGTATATACACACTTGCGAGGAATACTAACAAAGAACACCATTTTTTTCCCTCCTGTGTACAACTGAAAGATCCCTGAAGTACTTATTGAAAAAGCTTCCCTCTAAGGTTCTACTATAATGAATGATCTCTCTCTACCCAAACTTACTGTGTTTAATGAATATCTTTGACTTCCACTAATGTCCTCCCAACAGACTATTAATAAGAGTGGGAGAATTCGAACCTCACCTCACCTCTTGATCGAGGGTTAGTCTTAACCGATCAAGCTGTTTCGGTTGACTCTTTTTAGTACCTCAAGCATGTTCTTGCATTGAATGGGCTAGCCAAGACCCACTAACCCCACCTTGTGTAATTCACACGAGGATCAAACCTGTCATTAAGACTTACACGTCTCTAATCGTGGGAGCTCGAAGACCAAATCTAAATCGAATATCTAAGCCAAGCTTTTACCTGTAGACTCGATGCTGTTGAGTCGTTGCATTTAGTGGACAACAAAATTAAGAGATAAAGAATGTAAGAGTAGCATAAAAAGAGAGCAATGAACAATGAGGAAGAGTGATGAGAGGAAGAGTTAAAAGAGATAAACAAAGACAGATAAAGAAAGAGAATGAGCGTCACATAAAGAGAGGGACCAAAAGCTCAGTCTTCCTAAGATTTATTCAGATTATCATAAATAGTAATAATGTGTATGAAACATTATGACAAACTTGAATTGAACTGCTATAAGAAAAGATTAAATAAATGAATTATTAACACAAAAAATACCACAAGTCTCGACAAAGAGTCTTCCCAGCGCTCTTCCTCTTCATAGACACTAAAAAGCTGTGATTATAACAATCCAGAAGAGATGCATTTACAGGTTAATGATATATTATAACCATCCAATTAAGATTCAAGAACGGCACCTTTGGAAATTTTCCATCCAGAACTGGAATATGACATCTCATATCTTGTTGTATAGGTTTTTCTGTGTGAGTCATTGTGTTCTGGATGGCCTACATCAATGAGATGAGCTGATTCTTCAAGAGTTGCTTCCACCATGGCACGCCGGCCATCTAAAGATACTGTTACACTGTCAATGGTTAGATTCGAGAGTGTGTAGTCATAGAACCAACCGATTTCTGAAATTTCGATTGCACGATCCGTCCAGATCTTCAACATCTCACCATCTAATATCTGGAAAAGATATTATAATGTCATTATGTTTGCTACAAAGGAAAACATAAGTGAGAGAAACAATGCATTCAGTCAAAAACAACTTGCATCAATGCATTCAGGTCTAAAACAAGACAAGTTGAGAACGTCATTGGATGACAAGACGCCATTACTCTGAAAGTTGCAGATATTGTCTTTTTTGGGCTTTCCCTTCAAGAACTTCCCCTCAAGATTTTTAAAACGCGTCTGTTAGGGAGAGGTTTCCACACCCTTATAAGGAATGCTTCGTTCTCCTCTCCAACCGATGTGGGATCTCGCAATCCACCCGCATTTGGGGCCCAACGTTCTCGCTGGCACAATGCCCGGTGTCTAGCTCTGATACCATTTGTAACAGCCTAAACCCACCGCTAGCAAATATTGTTCTCTTTATTTCTTACCTGCCCAGATTATTACATTTATCTTTCTAACGTATAGTTTCAACATCCATTGTAATCACCACCAAAAAGGATAAATAAGTGTTTTATCCTTGATAAATCATAATGAACCTTTTGGTGACAAAATTGTCAAAAAACTCCATAACATATAAGAGAATGAAGTTAAGCACTACTAAAACAAATTGATGGTAATGGAATCACGTTTGGAAAGATAAAACACCCCACAAAAATTGAGATGTTTGCTTCTGAGGATCATTCTCTTAGAATTGCAACGATGTCAACAGGAAAATCTTGTACATTAATGATCAAACTAAATGGGTTTTTATCCGTTATATTTTATTTTATTTCTGTGGAAAGGGAGGGGGGAAGGCCATTGTGTCAATTGCAGCTCAGAATGAAACAACAAAACAGGATAATTTTGTATGTACGATTTGTGGAACATCCTTACCTCTTGTAGTTTTTCTAGGCAATGATCAGGTCCAAAAGCCAGAGACTTAATGCTCTGCCATTTGCGAACTAGACCTTCTGCAATCCGTGCATCCATTCTAGACGACTCCTCGCTGGAATTTTCAACTTCAGATGCTGCGCAAATAAAAATCATGTTATGAAACTCAAAGACCAGGTTTCCTCCCATGAAGTTGACACGGTAGAGAAGTTCGTAAATCATCGAGAGTCGAGACATGTTGGCTATTGGAAACTGAAATCAGTCGAAACATATATGACGAAGAAAAGAAAAAAACTGGCATTTGGACTTCTGATAATTCATAGTTTCTAGCTGAAAAACTAACCATAACCCAATTTGCAGACCATAATGCTAAAAGGGAGAGGAAGAACTTAACTTGGTCTGCATACGGAAGGGAAAGACATGCAATTTTTTAAAGCCACAAGGAGTAGCCATGCAAATCACGCACCAGAAAAATAAATGAAACCTTAACAGCTAAAAAAGTTTAAGATAAACCATTTTCAACTATAACACATTCCAGATTCAACGAAAGTTCATAAAATAAAAATATGAAATGCCTTGTGCTTGTGACTTGAACAATTCAAGACAATTCCCACTGGAAGAATATAAAGCAAACGATGGATTCAAACAAAAAGGATTATGCCTAAATATAGTTCAAACAACCCTACTACGAGTTCTCCCGAGCATAAAACCATCTTCAACACATAAATACACTATATTATAAGATGTATCTAGAAATTCTGGACGTAGGAATCTGAAATTAGAATTTTCTTTATGATATTTTTTAATATTTAGACCATACCTACACTGGTAGTTGATGCGCTAGAAGAACCAGCTTCTTTAAGTAGAGAAGTTGTGCTAATTCTAGCAGGTAAGAACCTCAAACAAGCCAAAGTCACCAACCCAACTGCCAAACCAGCACACATGATCTTCACACTTGCATCTTTAATTTGATCAGTAATTGGTTTTTCATCATTTATTTCGCCAGCTTTAGCTCTCTCAGAAACCTCAGATAAGTTGGTACGTTCATTCTCATTCTCATCAAAGCTCACTAAAGGCACCTGACTATTTACAGCAGGAAAAATATATTCCGTTTCCGCATCTGCCTCACGCCTAAAACTGTTCTGACCAAGGGGAAACACCTTCCGCAGTGCTTGAATAGCACTGGATTTCACATGATCAAGAACTGCAGTAGCCTCAGCACCAATCTTCACTATAGCTGCTGCTGCAGCTAGTGGTGAACCATTAACTCCTTCCAGTTTCTCTAAGTACCTCAAAACAGTGGGATCATCGTAGTAATCTCCAAGCTTAAAATAAATGTCTTTCGTGTCTCTAAATCTGGAGAACACCACTTCTGCTAACCACATCTCCAACAGCTTACATAGCCCCGGAAGATCATTTTCAGAATTATTTAGAATATGATCTACAATAGCTGGATTTCTGTAAGGTGAAGTCTCACTGTCTAGGCCCAGCCATGATCGACACTCGTCAAGTTCTCCACAAAGTAAGGAACATAGCCCCCTTTCAAGGAAAAAATGAACCTTGCGAGGTGCATATCCTGTGACAGCAGTCCCAACAACAGCTTCCTTAGTTTGCTGAAGTTGTTGGAAGAGGTCGTCAGCATCTTGGATAAGGTGCGGTTTTCTGCCAACGAAGGCTTGTGCCACGAGTGCAAGTGCCACTCCATACACTTCAAAACGTTCTGCAGGAATATTTGTTGGTGTAGCTACAAAGAGATCAACCTTTGAACAGAAAAAGAGAGGCTTAATGTAACAAGCAGCAAAAGAGAGGACTATTTAGGAAGATTTTAATGCTGCACAAACCTGCTCAGATGCTGTCATTCGTTCAAATGCCTCATTCATAAAGTCTTCACGGGTGAATCCACCAGCAATAGCTGTTGCTCCCCCATCTCCAACAGCCCACAAAATATTGCGCACGCCATGAAGACCCTCTTCCCTTCTTTTTCGCCACTCATTATCGAGAGGCAAAGCCAACAGTTCCAGAACACATCGAGGTGTGATCTCTTCCAATGTCTCATCAATTTGTGAAAGCAAATTAGGTGCAAGACTACTAGCACTTTCCTCCTACATTGCCGAAGGTAAGTGTTCTTCAATCAGCATAATATAACTATATTTCGTGCATGACTTCATGAAAGCCAATTGATCTAGTCTTTATTTATGCCTTTTTCTCATCACTACTCAGTGCTTAACATTGAGATCAATCATCATCATTCTTTACGTACACCATTTCTTGCTAATTTGTGCAAGAAAAAGAAAAGATAGCTTAAAAGGCCTTCTTGAAAATGGCAATGGTTGGAATTGAAGAGTTACAATCAAATATTTACCTGCAACAACTCGGCAGCCCTCTCGAGCACTTTGCAGCCCTGAATAAAATCAGGAGGAGATAATGCCATAGCATCCCTTGATATGTCAACATAAGCAAGAGCCATGGCCAGGATGATATCTTGCTTGAATGACTTTGGCAGCCTCTCTTTAAGCAAGCTCTCTCCAATTTCAAGAACCAATGCTGTCTCTCCAGCTTCTTGCAACAGACACAAAGCACCAGGAACCTGCAAATTAACAATTCCAATTCACAAAATCTGCTCATTTAAGGTTATACAGCAAACAGCTTGATCAGGTACTGGAACAACTGACATTCGCTACAATATGAAAAGCATAATATAACTCAACCAACCAAGACTGTCTTTTATATTGATTAACAGAGCAAATGTAAAAACAAACGTTACCTTATCGAAAGGAACTTGCGTGAGAACAGTACCGTCTTCATCTTCCGAAAGGCCTTTATTGTACTCTCTTCGCAAAGTATGATCCGCCAAGGTTTCGCAAGCTGCCTGAAGAATCTGCCGGCGACTAATCAGAGTCTCCTGGCTAAACCTATACTGCGGCGGCTTCGAAACTCTAGCTTCGTAAGCTCTACAAATCCCATCCCCAATAATATGCGTCTCAGCTCCAAGAACTCGATAGAAATCGATGGGGATTGTAACATGGCGCTCGGGGGAGGCAATATAAGGAGGGAAAGAAGGAGAGAGAGTGACGGTGGAGGAGGAACCGGAGAGGAATTGAAAATCTCCAAGTAGTCGCTCAGCCCATTTGCTAGCAACGCAGTTTACGGAGACGCTACTCCCGCCGGAGTGGTTGAGACGTCGTGGTTTAAGGCGTGGAAATGTGAAAGGTGAGCGGCTGTAAAGACCAGTGGTTATGTAGCTCGACATTGTTTCCATCGGAATGCGTATTCTCCGGCGGAGCGAAGACAAGGTTTCTTCTTCTTCAGTGATCTCTGGTGAATTTTGGAGTTTGTCTCTGAAAATGGCTTCAGTTCAATTCGTGGATTCGCTGGCGAGAGGTCGCGAAGTCCAAGAGTAACCGTAAATCACCCGCTAAAAATATATAAATACATAAATTTATATTTTATTAAAAAAATATTGTCAGTTAAATAACAAATCCGTTGTAGTCTAGTTGGTTAGGATATTCGGCTCTCACCCGAAAGACCCGGGTTCGATTCCCGGCAACGGAATTTTTTTTCGTTTTCAACTTTTCTAATAATAAAATAAGGTTTTAGTAATTGATTTATGTATTTTTGGACATCTATTCTTCGTATCTATTGAAGGGCTGCTGGTGTGCAAGAAAGCTACTCAAATATAAAAGTGGTAAGCATTTTTTGGAACATTCAAGTCTTGTACTGCAAAGTGCTATATTAAACTATAAAAAGCACAAAAGCTACACAACTTTCATAAATATAATACATAAAAAAATTGATGTAAAAAACAATTTGTTCCATGAACTGGTTTGGGTTTCTCCTTTTGAATTTGTATCCAAAATGTTTGGTGAAGACTTCAGGCAGATATTATACCTTCTGGCAAGGATTCTTTCTCGGGTTCGGGAGAGAGGAATCTTCGGCACGCGTAGAACACTGACGAGTGAAAACTGCTAGGGCTGTCTATGAACACAAAGTGACCAGCCTGCAGTCATAATAAGAATAGTCTTATAAGATGGATGCTAAAATACAGATATTCTTATCTAAAGAGAACAAGAAGGACGGTAAAACCTGAGGAACGCGTAGTATTTCGCACGGTGTGTTCATACTTCTGCGAGCTTCTTGAGCGCCTTGATAGTTCATCCAATCTTCATAACCGTATATAAATGTTGTAGGAACTTTCCATTCGGATGCCCTGAGCAAAATGAAGGTAATCAGATATGCAGATATTCTTATCATGGAATTCACAATTAATTACATTCAGACTAAGCGATCTAGTATTAGTGAATTTTATGTACTTTTCTTTTTCAGACAGTGTTATAGAGGTTGAGCTCCACAAGCCCTTATTCCCCAGAAGTAATCCCTAATTCATGAAATATTGTTTCTTGTTATTACAAAGGGTTTTTCAAATTAAACTATAAGAAACTTGCATTCACTTAGAGCTATTGTTCTTCTAAAATAATAAACCAGAGTTCTCAGCTTCTAAATATATGGAAAGAAACAGTGCTACATAGACAGAGATGCATAATAAGTTTACAGTTCAAAATGCAGCTACTTGCACAAGCTTACAGAGAGACCCAAAATTAAAAGGAAAAGACACGCATAAGAAAGTTATTGTGGTCACTGTAAAACTAAATAGACAGTTAGCAAGACCAAATCTATCAAACAAAATGGAACAGGATGAGGAGAGGCGTTCCTTTGGTGTCTTTGGAAGGAAAGGGACGATAGGACTGACAGGGATGTGTTTTCAGCCTTTTCGTATGATGATTTTGTCATGGCTTTAAGTTGGTGTAAATGTTTTTTCTCCTCCTTTTCTAGTTACGGTTTAAGTCACTGAGGATTGTTGCGAGAGGATTCCTACATCGGCTAATTAAGGGGTTGATCATAGGTTTCTAAGTAAGGAATACATTCCATTGGTATGAGGCCTGTTGGGGAAACCAAAAGCGAAGCAATGAGAGCTTATGCTCAAAGTGGACAATATCATATCATTGTGGAGAGTCGTGGTTTTTAACATAAATGACCTTTTGATTAGCTAGAGGGGACATTTTGTGACCCTCTCCTACTCGGGTTTCCCTTTTTCTTTGGTATATTTCAACACATCAATAATATATTTGTTTCTCGTGAAAACAATAATATTTTTTTTTTAAAATGGAACAGAAAGTAAAATTGGACGGCACATAATTTCAACCAACAAAAAAGGTATAACACAATTTTAAATGGCAGAAAGTAAAGTAATCAAACCTCTGTAGAAGTGGCATCCGAGCAAACGCACCAAATGCAAATATGTATTTCAAGCACAATTCTCCACTAGCCTTAGCTGCTAATGTGTGATATACATAATCTTCATTTGGAAAAAGGGAAATGTCAAAACAAGTCATATTTTGGGGCCAAATATACAACGCTTTATCTTCCATTACCTGATAACAATCTGGATTCTTCATCATTCAATATGTCCCCAATTGAGTATGTCCCGAACCTCGAACTTGTATATTTGCGAACAAGATCTGGACCCCAAGGGCCCAAACCTCTAAGAAATGCGGAGACAGGAGATTAGGAGTCTTGCATTACTTAAATTTGCCAAAAAAATATTATATAGTGGCACAAGATAAAAAAAATTGTCCAGTATTATGAATGTACCAAAGCTAAAAACAAAAGCTAAGCAATGACACAGAAGTCTAATTTTTCCCCTTTCTTTTAACCTTTTCAACCAAAATATACAATCCAACTACACCAAAAATGAAATGATGGAAAGACAAACTTTTATAGAGTCTACTGAATTATGGGTTAAAAAACATTGTCTGAAGTCATGCTGTTGAGTTTATAAGATCAGATGATGTTATTAGAAACTATAATATGGCGTGCGTCATACTTTGTTTGGGATGAACTAGCCAAGAATTGATCCCAAGTCCCAACTCTTAAAGAAAAGAGTAAAGGATGACAATAGAGTAAAGAACCAGGTTTCTTTGTCGAATTAATCAATAAACCGAAAGCTTAAATAAAAGTAGAAAATACCTAATAAGCTTCTGTGGAGTAAAATTTGACTCCCACAAATGATTCAAAACCGCTCCTTTCCAAGTAGCTCTAAACTGTGTAAGCCGCTCAGACTTGGCCTCTGACTCTGAAGAAAATCCAGCAGGTCCAACTAGAATTAGGTGCTTGACGTGCTCAGGATGCTGAAAAAGAAAATGACATTGACCTCAGAAATCACAAAGGCGATCATAAATGCTTAATCCTTATAATTGAATTGCAAAAGCAATCACCTTGAGAGCATATTTAGCCGCAACATATCCACCAAATGAGTGTCCAAGTAAAACAAAATTGCTGATGCTTTTTGCTTTTCGCCACTCCTCAAAAGAATCTATAAACCATGCTTCAGTTTCTGCATCGTGAACATAAGAATCAGAACCTTAATAGAACATAAATTGTTTGAAGTTCAAGAGACATGGCTTGTTTCACTTCCATATAATATTGTACATTACCGCAGTTTCCATAATAATTGTTAAACCAAACAAAAGAAGAGGAAAACCCCTTGCTATAATAGAACTACTAAGAGATCGAATGGAAGTTTACTCAACCTTCTGTGCTTTTGCATGTAAAATCGGGCCTGCTAGACCCTCCCCACCTACAAACACGCAAGTAAAGAAACTTCAGTACAAATTTATGTTGCTCATTCATTATAGGAAAAAAAAGACAGCCGTACTGATGGTGGAGAACCTGATATTGGACGAGTCATTAAAAACAAATGATGACATGAACTGAGCTTATGTAACCGCCCAAGCCCATCGTTAGTAGGTATTGTCCTCTTTGGGCTTCCCCTCAAGGTTTTAAAATGCGTATGATAGACAGATGTTTCCACACCCTTGTAAGGAATGCTTTGTTCCCCTCTCCAACCGATGTGGGATCTCACAATCCACCCCCTTGGGGTCCCAACGTCCTTGCTGGCACTCGTTCGATGTCTGGCTTTGATACCATTTGTAATAGCCCAAGCCCACCGCTAGCAGATATTGTCCTCTTTAGGCTTTCCCTTCCGGACTTCTTCTCAAAGTTTTAAAACGCGCTTACTAAGGAGAGGTTTCCACACCCTTATAAGGAATGTTTCATTCTCCTTTCCAACTGACGTGGGATCTCAGTTTATTTATCAACAAGGGTACAATGTCAATGGAAGAATACTAGAGCTTCCCCTCTCCCACAGGATAACCTCACAAAATGATCAGCAAAAAAGATACCCCTCTGAGCTCACATCCTCCCCCATCAACATAAACGTACTGCGCACACCAACTAATTTGTAATGACATCTTTTTCCCCACTCTTCTTCATCGCGCCTTCTATTATGTATGTATATACATACATAATAGAAGGCTTATCAAACGATGAGCACAAATTACAGCGAAGGAATAAAACATGGATTACACCAGATGGCCTATTTAAATAAAACTTAGACATCAAATTAAAAGATTTATCTTAGAAGATTAAGCTCACCCAAGTTGATCGACGGCAATGACCCGGAAGCGACTGGCAAGAGCATCAAAATTCCGGAAGAAGAACCCTTGAGAAGCAGCATAACCATGAATCATTACAAGAGTCGGAGACTCAGCTTTGCTTTCGAATGTCACGGTGTTGATATATCTAGGCTCATCACTCGAAGAACAAAACCACCTAGTTTTCGTTCCTGGCGGGCCAGAACCAATGTTAACCCGTTCTTGGACATAGGGAGTTCTGAAATTGCACAAATTCGATTATCATAAATAAAGAGACAACAAATTGTCACAAAACAAGACTTCGAATCATATTATTATCTATTCCTAATGAAGCTCTTAAATGATAACATGGATAAGCAATTTTGGATTCCAGTTTCCAAAGCGTGCCTTAAACGAAAGAAATGCGAATTCTCTAGTTGTCATGAAATCCAATGACCTTCGAATTAAAAAGAACTTCGAAATGTTGTCGCAATTCACTAAATAATTTTTTAGAAACGTCACGATAAATTACACCGCAAATATCTAAAACTCTAACAGGAGCGACTATTCCAGTAACCAACAAATTCCATCTCCAGAATCTGGCCCCAAACACCAAACACATCGCCCAATTAACAATCAATCGAATTCTTCTTCAAAAGGACCTCTATGGTTTTAGGAGAGGAGAAGAGAGAGAAATTACTTGACAAGAGAGAGAAGTCGCTTCTCGGCGGCGATGATATGATCGGTGGACGTGGGAATCCAACGGAGAACAGAGGGCCAAAGAGATCTCGATTGCGCCTTCTCTGCCGCAGAAGTGGCAGTTCTGAGTTCTGCCTTACTGATCTCCTCAGCCATCTTCGCAAATGAGCTCGAAATTCGCAGACGATTTATGGTCATCAAGAAATGAAAATTCAACCATTCTTCTGCGATTCAAGTTTCCGTCCTATAAATAGTGAACCATGTTCGTCCACCAGCCCGCCATAAGACTTCGCCGACTTGGCGAGGAAGCAAATTAATTAAAAAATTGAAAAATTAAAATTAAAAAAATATATGTGGTGATTTTGTGTTTCTTTTTTTATTTAATAAAAAAAAATTGTTATTTCCACTCCTACAAAATTATAATTATTAGCGGTGATTAATTGAAGAAATGGCGTGGAAGAATAAGAAATCCGGAAGTTTTGTTATATCCACTCCTTGAGGATTGCTAGATCCCTTTACGCGCTTACATTAGCAGTGACGTAACGTGCAAATAATTTATTATTTTTATATTTAATTAAAGACTCGACTTTATAAAAATAAATTATATGGAAATCATTTATTTCAATTTTTATTTTTTAGTAAAAATAAAATTATTAAACATAAAACATCTTTCCATGCCTTTTCAAATTAAGATAATTTACCATTCAATTTTAATATATTATGAAAAATCATATTAAAAAACTTTAAAACTTATTATTTTTTAATACAATTTTATAACTCTTCCACCTTTTATTTTGTGTCATCAGAGTTTATTGCGTAATAAATAGCTCTTTTAACCATTACATTTTAAAAGACAATTTTTGTATATAAAAATAATAATTTAATTCATTAAATTTTTGCCTTTTTTTGCTAAGACTTGAAAAAATGTATTAAGAAACAATTCATAGGAATGAGCATAGTTCAAATCTATTAATGTAATTGAAACTTTGGTAATACATAGATCAACGATAATTAGTATGTACTCTTGAAACAATTCAAGCCCATTGCTAGAGATATTGTCTACTTTGGCCTGTTACGTATTGCCGTCGGCCTCACGGTTTTAAAATGCATTTGTTAGAAAAAGGTTTTCACACCCATATAAGGAACGATACGTTCCCCTCTCCATCTAATATGGGATCTCAGAACTCCTACGGAGATAATTCTAACATGTAATTCAATCTACAAATTCTTAACTTCAAGAACTGAAGCAACCCTGGTAATTTCCATTCAAGGAATTGTAGTCCAAATACCGGAGATTTCTAGCCATTAATTACACTGTATCACCGCACAAATTAGCAGTCTCTAGAGGAACAGATTCAAGAGCAACGCATTCAGCACAATAAACAGTCACAATGTTTTGTGTTTATTGAGAAGAATAATTGATTCCAAATCCTTGTTGAGTACAGAAATCACACAACAAAAACAAGAATATTTGAGAAAGTAATACTTAGTCATGACCATTTCTAATCAGAGAACTACAAAAAAACAAGAAATGAGAACAAGAAGAGACATAATACACAATTTCCAAGCGCAAAACATTCACTTAATCAGCTCTTGACTGACCAGCTCGGGATGAGAGAATAATACCAACAATAAGTCCATAAAGGGCAAGTGCTTCCGCGAAAATTAGAATGAGAATCATCCCAACAAAAAGCTTTGGTTGTTGTGCATTGGCCCTGCAAAACACACACAATTATTAGATGCCTACATATTCTACACATCTCTCTGCATCAAAACTGTCCTACTTTTAACCAGAAGATTTGAAGTTGCATACCAATGGCATACATCATCAGCTAGCAAGTTGGAACAACTATTCACAAGAAGGCACTAAACAACTGCTGGAAACAAATTCGTTGTAAACTGTGGAAGCAAGTAGGCAACCCAATTCAAAACCAAATGACTGATTCAGAGAAACAGACCCAAGAATGCAAATGAATAATCTCTCTAGTTACTGTAACAAGAAACAAAACGTTGCTTGTTTTGCAAAGAGCCTGTGAGATCCGACCTCGAAAGATTGTGAGATCTCACATCGATTGGAGAGAGAAACAGGTACTAGCAAGGACGCTGAGCCCTGAAGGGAGGGTTGTGAGATTCCGTATCAATTGGACACCGAGCAGTGCGCCAACGAGGACGCTGGGTCCCGAATGCAGGTGGATTGTGAGATCTCACATCGATGGATTGTGAGATCTCACGTTGATTAGAGGGAGGAACGAGTGCCAGCGAGGACACTGGGCCTCGAAGGGGGGTGGATTGTGAGATCCCACATCGATTGGAGAGGGGAACAAAGCATTATTTATAAGGGTGTGAAAACCTTTCCCTAATAGACGCATTTTCAAAACCTTGAGGGGAAACTCAAAAGGGAAAGTCCAAAGAGAACAATATCAGCTAGGCATGGCTGTTATGAAACTTGTACAAATATGAAAGGATTAAGAACAATAGTGATACCATTAATCTTTTGGGGATTTGAGGCATTCGACCATTCATATTGATCTGAGGCAGCAAATAATCAAGCAGGAACTTAGAATCCCAAGCCAAAAACGTAGAGATTTGAACTTCAAGTCTTCAGTTCAATCAGATTTAGAAGCACAGTCCCTAACTTGTAAGCTCAAAATATGTTTAATTTTTCAACTCATTCTTAACACAGGCATCCCTTTCCAAAAGCAACCTTACTCCTCTACTTGAACATGGGGACACAGATTCTAATAACAAATCTTCAATCAGAGTACTTTCACCCAAGTTGAAAAATTAGCAGAATCATATAGAAAACATAAACTAAAGAACAAAATCAAGCCAGACAGAAGTTTCCACAATACCTATAAATCTATGCTATAGAGTAACAGATTAAAATTCCTATCAGCTGAAATACGTAAAATGGAGTACCTAACGCCCGCATCGCCGACGATGCCGATAGCCATACCAGCAGAGAGACCGGCGAGACCGCAAGCAAGACCAGAGGAGAGATGGGCGTAACCATCGAAGAGGTAATAAGATTTAGCCTTCGGGTTAATCCCCGTACTAATAATCACAGCAATAATCAAACCATAAATACCCAAAACTCCCGCCATAACCACCGGAACAATCGACTTCATCACCAATTCCGGCCTCATCACTCCCATTGACGCCACTCCAACCCCGCTCTTCGCCGTGCCGTAAGCGGCTCCCATACCTAATTAACAAGAATAGCAGCCAATCCAATGAAGATCCATAAAAAGAGACATGGAATCAATTGCGTAGAACGAAATTTTCTTACAGGAGAAAACCAGGGCCGCAGCAGCGCCGAGGAAGCCAAAGAAGGGTGCCGTTTCATCACCGCTAAACGTTGACGACATTTTTTTTCAGTTCGACTGAGAAGAAGATCTCCGATCAGATTAGATCTGAAGCTTTTTTCTCTCCCTCCCTATCTCTCTCTCTCTGATTTTGCTTTTTCTTCAGATACCCAAACTTTTTGTTTTTCGCTTTTTTTTTTTTTTTTTTTTTTTTTTTTTAGCTCATTCAAAGGTTGAAACATACCAAGAAAAATGAAACTGTGCCAACAGCCCAACCCATTGGAAACAGGAAACCGTCTCTGCTAGCTGTCGTCATCCATACATGTGCGTCTTGCCTCTACTGAAAAATGATGTGACAAACAGCCTAAGTATTTCGAAGAATTCAGTAAATGAGCCCACTATAGGGGGTCATGCAAATCCAAACATATGCAATCATGTTCTTGGGACCTATGTCTATCTCATTGGCTTCCAGTTCAGAATACTATGGATGTATAGTACTACCCTACACACAACCCACATGTGTGAATGTGGATCCCTAGGCGACTCGTACACCCCCTGGACCCTCTCTTGTCAAGCTAGCTATATGTAGCGACGTTCGAAGGTCAGCGAAACTCCTGGTGTCATGCTCCCCATGATCATCCTGCTCATCATACTGTGCACATCTGTACTCATTATCTCTCGGGGAAGTAGTCCTATGCTTATGCACATACAATATGCATGAGATCCCTTTAATTCCTATCTTAACATCTGTTCTGATGAACCCTCTAATCTCATCTCTTTATTATATTAAGTAACACATGTTCGTTGGATATTTATATTAATATTATTTTCATGCTCTTAAGTTTGTATCCTATATCAGTCTATCAACATGATGCAATATGGCACTCATCATCATATTACATGCTTAATATAGAAAACATCAACATATTAAGTCAAATGTCATGCAATCATCATACTCATCATATCTGTAACAACCGGGAAAAACNATCTCTCCACGTTATCTGGAATAATCGAAAAGAAACCAAAGGCAAAACACTAAAATTTAGATATAAATAAAATAATATATATATATATATATATATACAATTTTCAAAATAAATTATAATTTAGTCCCTCAATATTCAGTATTTATTTAATAGGTCTGGAAATTTTCAATCTTTTTATAAAATTTGGATATCTATTATTCACAAAAATGAATTATCTAAAATAATTGAATGATAATTTAAATTATTATTTACCTTTTTAACCAAGAAATTCAATATTGTGAGGATATATATTAAATATTGGACTTTAAATAAGTACACGTGTCTTAACCACTTATCATACTTTGAAATCAAAGAAGGATTTAAAGTCTCATGATTTAAAATTCAATAAATTATATTAATTTTTTTTATCTTATTTAAATGAGAAATTTGAACCAATATATTTACTTGAAACGAAAAAAAATTAAAAAAATTAAAAAAAATTTAAAAAAAAATAGACAGTTTCATGAAAAATTTACACTCTCTTCAAATTTTACTATAATTGAAATTTTCTAATTTAATTTTGTTTTTTGTTTTTTTTTATAATATTGCCAAGTATACCGTCGAGTATATCCTAATATTTTAATGGTATGAATTAAATCTGATTGGGTTTGCATTTCTTTAATCGGTCTGTCTACATGTTAATTGTGGAAAATATAATTAAATTTCCTCATTTTCATCGTAGTTTCATCCCGTTCTAAAGAAGAAAAAGTATAAATCTTCACGCCCACATTAATGTTAAGTATACCTCGTAACTTAGATCTCGATATCAACTCACTTGGAATGGTTGCACATGCGATATTGTAATTTATAACCCTATGTCTCAATAACAAAAGGTTATCTTAATCGAATATCTTTAGGGTATGGTATAAGTAATCTTTTTTAAATTCAAAATAAATAAAGAAGCCTTCAATGGATCACAAAAGTTAAAACTAGAGATGTTTATTAGAGACTCTCCACAATAGTATAATATTGTCCACTATGAGCATAAGCTCTCGTGACTTTGCTTTGGACTATCCCAAAAGGCCTCACACCAAGGGAGTTAGTATTCCTCACTTATAAACCCATGATCATTCCCTAAATTAACCGATGTGGGACTTTCATCATCCAACACCTCCCTTCGAACAAAGTGCGTCTCCCCTTAATCGAGACTCGACTCCTTTGGAGTCGTAGTCAATTTTAACGAGGACCGAGGATCGAGTTAGAGAGTTAACAGGAAGAAAGTCCTCCCCGCTCCATCCCCATTCCTAGTCATGTTTAGGATAGGTCCCACGTGTAAATTGGCAACCCTAGCTAAACTTAATAAAAAAAAAACAATGTAATACTAAAAAAAACAGAGTTTACCATCCAATCAGAATAGTGCAAGTCTCATCATCATTCAGAATAGTGCAAGTCGAAATGCTGAAGATAACAAGTTAGAGGGAAGCTTAAGGCAAATTAGAGCAATGTTGATGCAACAGAGTTTAATCTTTTTATTGAGAAGAATAATTAATCCCCAAATCCATATTAGCTACGCTACTACAGGGTCCCTGAGGTATAGCAAGCAATCACACCTCACAAGAACATTGGGGAGAGTAGGCTTAAAAATCATAACAACAACCCATTTACTCAAAGAGTACAAAATCAATTCTGGATGGACAAAAAAAGAGGACATACACTACACAAACTCCACTTAATCAGCTCTCGACTGACCAGCTCGGGAAGACAGAATAATGCCGACGATGAGTCCATACAGTGCCAGCGCTTCAGCAAAAATTAGAATAAGAATCATCCCAACGAAAAGCTTGGGCTGCTGGGCATTGGCTCTGTCCAACGAAGAAGATTAAATGTAAGGAATGAGTACCTTGATCAGATGGGTTTGAGAAAACAAAGTTCAGGAATAACCTTATCTCAAAACCATGGAACATAATGGAATAAATCAAATCAAAGTTATAGCTATTTACATCACCACGACATGGATCCATCAAAATCACATCCAACATACAAACTCCAATCCAACAGAACATAATGCAATAACATCAACAAAATTATATACCAAGTTTTTGAGGAAGAAATCTAAGAAAAATGCAGAAACAAGCTTACAGAACAACCAAGACGTGCACGAACGAATTCTATCGATAACAAGTATACAAGCGCGAACAGGCTAATAGGTCAAAATACACGCACGACGACAGCTAAAATCAACATTCCAAAACGTTAACAAATTGTACCTAACACCAGCATCGCCGACGATCCCGATAGCCATGCCAGCGGACAGACCAGCAAGGCCACAAGCAAGCCCAGAGGAGAGATGCGCGTAGCCATCGAAAAGGTAATAAGATTTGGCTTTGGGGTTAATCCCTGTACTAATAATCACAGCAATAATAAGACCATAAATACCCAAAACTCCAGCCATGACCACCGGAACAATAGACTTCATCACCAGTTCAGGCCTCATTACTCCCATAGACGCAACTCCCACCCCGCTCTTCGCCGTTCCATAAGCAGCTCCCATACCTAATCAAATAAATAAAAAAAAAAAAACATAAACCCCCCATCGCGATATGAATCAAAGATCCACACCCAGAAAACAATAAATTAAACCGCATTGGATGCAAGATGAATTACAGGAGAAGACGAGGGCCGCAGCGGCGCCGAGGAAGCCGAAGAAAGGTGCCGTTTCATCGCCACTGAAAGTTGACGACATCTTTTCTGGGTTCGATGGTGAAGATGAAGAAGGTCGCCGATTAGATCCGATCTCGAACTCTCTCTCTCTCTCTTCTTCCTCTTCTTCAAATAAGCCCACTCCTTTGTCGCCTCGCTACAATGGTCTGAAATGCTCACGCTACCGCGAATAATTATTTGCTTTAGAATAATACGATCGGGTCCTCCAGCTGTGCTTCCCCTGGCCCACAACAGGCCCAAACAGGAATATAAAGTGGGCCGCAATCAGAATAACATGCAGACGTGGCCCAGTAACAGGCCCACATCTCGCTAGTGAAGCCTATAAAAACGTGCCTGCACATATTAAAACTCAATCATTCCGTCACTTAGAAATATTAAATTAAAACAGACAGATGTGAGAATTTAAAACCTTATCAATACAAAAGATTCACGAATTATATATTCCATGAAACATAGGAATTACTCTTTTTTCTTTTCAACAATATTACATTTTAAAGATATGAAATCAAATAAATTAAATTATGCTTAAAAATAATAGAAGCTATCGAACTTTTTCCACGCTTGGATTCCTTTTGAAGGATCAGGGTAGGTAAGAATAGTTGGCAAAAACTGATGGGTATTAAACTCAATGGACAATAATGAAGCAAATCATGGCTACTTTTTAACCTCCTCGGAACCAACTTGTAACGGCCCAAGCCCACCGCTAGCAGAAACTGTCCTCGACATTTCCTTTCGAGTTTTCCCTTTTGAGCTTCCCTTCAAGATTTTAAAAACGCATCTGCTAGAGAAAGGGACTATAAAATTATCTCACATCAGTAGGAAAAAAGAACGAAGCATTCTTTATAAAAGTGGAAACCTCTCCTTCGCGGACGCGTTTTAAAAATCTTGAAGAAAAACCTAAAGAAGACAATATCTACTAGCAGTCGGTTTGAGCCGTTACACAACTTCCTGCGTACTCACAATTCAGACATCACCACCAAATACATGCCATATGTGAATATTATTAGGCAGAACGACCATTAATGTAGATGTTCTTTGATCGAAAGGTCTGAAAATTTTCACACCCCACTTATTGAAGTCAATAAATAAACAAAACACTGAGCTAAAACACAACTTTGATAAATCAGTTGCATAAAACACCAAATCTGAAGACCAGAAAGTAAAACAACTGCACATGTTTCTATATTCATCCCTTTCTTTTGCAGAGTTAAAGTTGAGGACTGAAGATGGGACTTCTTAAACTTTTTACAGTCAAGCTAGGTGCAGTTTTGCACAAGCCCGAAAAATGCATGATTTGCATAATTGAAACGGAATTATCAATAATCGACGATGGACTCGACCACAAATCAGATACCAAGGTCACATGCTTCACTTTGGATAATACTTCTATTCATGACCTTATTCTAAGATGTTCTACTGCTCATATACAAATATGCAACAGCTGCAATAAGTGAAAGGTCTAAAATAGGCTAAAAGAAAGTTACCTAATTGTGGGTAAGAGTGAAGCAACAATCCATACACTGCAAACCTAGCAATAACCAAAAATTGTAAGCAGTAAACCAATTGGCAAGAAAAGTGCAAGAGACAGAAAGGGAGGGGAAATGTTGACTCACTTACAGATGCTTCGGTGCGTATATTGCATTTGTCGTGTTCCAAGTCGCATAAGCAGTCAATCTCCTTTGTCTAGACATAAGGAACATTTTCGTTTATCAAAGTTATTAACAGAAGCACTGCCCATAACAGTCTACAGTTTGATGTCTCAACCAAGACAATATTTTAGTCAATGTATGGAAATAAAAGACAGGTAAATTACAGTATTCAGTCTCAAAGATTGAGAAATGTTTGCAAATAAATGAAAATTACTGTGTGATTGTCGTCAATGAAATAATTCTAAGCTGTACAGGTGAAGAGGGAAAAGGAAGAAAGAAAATGAACCATAACCTAAGGTCCATCGCTAAGAACTGAAGGGGTTGATCTTATACCCTATAGTACAACTGAAGGGCTTGATCTTATACCCTTATAGTACAATGTGATGTTTTCTTTAACGAGCGCTTGTGACCCGATTGAGCAAGAAAATGACACCTAGAGTGATCCTGAGGGGCGGCATAAATTTAAGCCATGCCAAAAGAATTATGCAGAATCGAGCTGAAGTTCGATACCAATCATAATCACATTTAGCACCAGGACCAATTATAATCATATCTGACAGCACGAACCAAAATCTTGGTAGATCAATGAAACTCCACAACTGATTACACAAGCAGAAATGTCATATTTCTTAATTGCAGCTTCAGAAATTAAGGTACGCTGGAAATGTAATACAGGCGTCAAGTTATGAAGTCTTTCATGCCAACATATACCTTGGAGTCTTCCCAGGCTTAAATGAATAATCCAAGTGTGTCCTCGAGAGCTCGCCAATCAAGCCACTTGATCCTTGGGACCATAATGACTTCATTATTGACCAAGAAATGACAACAAATCCTTGGGACTGTCACGATTTCATCACTGGCTTCGTGGCCATATGCCTCTCTATTAATTTGTCTACAAAGGCACGAATCTGCAAGTGCATAATCCAAGTGCAACCAAGTGGAAACAGATAAGGACCTGTCTAATGAAAAGGGCAAAAAGAAACAACAAAAATACACTACGTCTCACCAGGAAGAAAAATGGTATGCATCAATGGCACAATGGGAACCGTATTAAAGTAGAATTACAATAAAATCCTAATGAAAAAGTGTTCAGTAATATTCTTTTAACAAAAGAAGTTTCATGTGGTAGCGGTACAAAAAAAGCATTTGTAAACTGTAACAGATAAAAAAGTTATAGATGGAAGCAAACCTTGTTCCTACGTTTGAAGTCAAGAAACTCAGAAACAGTCATGCCTTTCTCTGCATCAGTGGCTTGTTCCATGACCTGATTTCCAGTGAAACATGGTTAAACATGTAGAACATTTTACTCTCCCACCACCCCAAAAAAAAATCCACACACCGAAAATAAAAGGAACCAAATTTGGGTGGAAGAATGTACTGGCGAAGATGAATTGCTAACCTTGGTTGCACTTTTCTTCATAATTGACTTATATCCATCCTTGTCAATTTTCCTTGCTTTGTAAAGGGGCATCAAGAGTGATGCAACATAATCAACTACAGCCTGCTTAATTCTGTCAGCCCCATGTTGATGGTTTCTTATTGGCTCCTTGCTGATCGTCACTTGTGATATTGAGCTCTCATTCGCTGCTTGATCACTATTCCAAGTGGGGTTGTTCCAATTTGTGTTTGAATCCTCCTCATCATCTACATGAGCTGCAGCTGCTTGAGTCCGCCATCTCTCAATTGCATGATAATCTTTCATTCCATCACTACCAGCTGTATCGACCCATGCTTTCGTGTATATACTACTATCCATAGGAACACTTTCGCCAGAGTGTTCCCTGAAGTTTAATTGGCTAGCAATCTCATTTGAATGGCTTCTTTGCGAAAGGTTATCTGCAGACATTCGTGAACTTTCAAGATTAACACAAGCAGCAGAAAATTCCACAGACCAGTTCCTGACCCTGCAATTCCTTGAATCTATTTCTGAAGTACAATCTTGCCTTCCTAGCACACTGCCAGACAACTTCCTTTTATACTCGTACTCATCCATTTGAGCATAATGCTCCCTTCTGGCAAATTTGTGAAAGGAGGGGATTTTTGGGAGCTGCATCGCACTCTTGGCTTCAGAAGATGCATATGCCTGTGGTGTGAAAATCATCAAGTAAATTTAAAGTAGACAAAACATGCAATCGGGAATTCACAAATCTCCTATAAACTAGTCAACAAATTCAATGGAAGCCACTGATATGACAAAGCTATCTAAATACAGTTTCTAGATCCTATATAACATAAGCTTGTCACTTTTTGGGATCAATTAAAAGTTATATTCCATCCATAGAAAAAGTACAAAAGTTACACCATTCCCAGAAACTAACACAAAAATTTCTCCCACTGATGAAATAGAAACTAACATATGCTATGATCACAACCAAACGTTATCATACAAGCTATGACCTAGTGCTGGTGCATTTAGTCCATATTCATACCAACGTATTATAAAATTTCACCCAAGTAAAGATTATATAACATGGCAATGATTAATGATGGCACATCCCCTTAATATTATGAGTTGAAGTAACCAAGCCCATAAAGACAAACTGTTGTCATAAGTTCGCACCAAGGAAGACTCATTACTAACCCAGTCACTAAAGCATTAAATAAGCAGAGAATCAAAAGACAACCTTCGCAGCTGCAAGTGCTGCAGCACGTGCTGCCTCAGCAGCAGCAAAGGCAGTCTCCTCTTCTTCTGTCATCACAATGTTGTTGTCTTCCATCTCTGCATCCTGCTTTCCAAATGAACCCCTTGACCTTGATGAACTGATATCTGATTTTGATGAATTTTCCATTTCCAATTTCAATTTACTATTATCACTTTTCATATTGACATCAGACGTTGAGGGAATTGCAGCTGATGCAGAAGTTGGCAAATTGCCTCTACTATCCAGCGCGCAGTTGTTTGAGTGCAAAGGAGGTTTTCCAGAAGAAGAATCTTTATTAGATTTCCTCTTCAATGATTCTACAGTAGAAACTGACTTTGGGAGTTTTAACCCCCCATTAGCAGCCTTTTCTTTACGGAAAACTTCAAGCCAAATGCTAACCAACTGACTTGCAATGGCACGAATGTCACGGCTTGTATGCACACATACCTTTTCTTTGATAGTTTTACCTATGCCTGCACCAATTGTTAGCAAAGGCAAAATATCATAAATTCCCTCCACCGACCATATTAATTTCAATTTCAAAGGAAAACACACACAACACGCATGCATGCACGAGCAAATAATAGAACATTAATACTGAAAATAAACAAAATCGGGTTTACATTTAAACATGAACATTAGAGAATGACAAGTCAGAGCTATATCAGTTAGATACAAAATTCTTTAGTAGTAGGGTTTCTAACACGCATAGTCAAGGAGGGTTTAAAAGAAAAGAAAGATATATCAAGTCACTCAAAAAGGCAAGTAGATATACCTGATAAACGAACTGCAAGTAGATCAGTTGAAACTAGCACAAGAATACGAACACACTGCCGAAGAAGTTGAGTCCCATCCTTCCCCATTGAGTCCTACAATCAATTATAAGCCAAAACTTTAAAGGTTATTGACATGAACAGATTACGCTGTTTAGAGGTAAATGAATGAGAGAAAAAAGAATTTTGTAGTAAAGCTTGTACTAATAAGTGTAGACATTACCAATATCCACGAGTTGAGAACTGTAAGGCCTTCTTTAGCCCCTGCAAAAGACTTTAACGTCTCAACAGGGATATTCAGCAACTCTTTTGCCACATGCAATCTCCCTGCTGTTGTTTTTGCACTAAAAAACAAGTCTTTTAGTAAAGCTTCTCTGGTCACAATCCTAGATCCATCCAAAGAATTTTTGAAAAGAGCATCAGAAAGCTTAACAGCATCAAGTCTTGTAATTATGTCTCCAACTTCATCATTCTCACAATCAGACTGCCTCTGAGCAGCTTCCATTGCCTCTACTTCTGCTGTAAAATCATAACCATAACTCAATATATCAATCATGCGTACAGCCTCTCTTAGCCCACTCATCATTGCACCCCCAACGGTGTCAGGATGCTCCTTGCAAGTAGCTTCACCAGCAAAAAACAAACAGTTTCCAACAGGCCTCGCTAAAATGTCATAATCCTCTCCCGATGCTCCAACAGCAACATAAGAGTAAGCACCATAGCTAAACGGATCTCGTCCCCAATCAGTCACTACAGTTGCAACTGGATCAGGCACCATAGCTTCTCCAAAAAGTTTTCGAAGGACCATTAATGCATGGCTTACGTTATCAGAAGAGCTCATATATTGCCTCTCCACAGCCGCCTGACCAACCACTAATGCCATGAGAACAGGAGCACCAACTGTTTTTCTTACATTCCAAAACATGAAACACTGCCCCCTCCACTTTGTTTCCTCTGCAGTTGCCCCAAAATAATCCACAGAGTCATCCCAGAAAACTTCTGGAAATTCAAGAACTATTTTGTTAAGAACTCCAAATCCAAGGCGCTGGATGGACAGACGCTTCCATTCAGGCAATGGTGGGGAAAACTTAATAGTTTCTTCTTTCAAGCACCCAAGAGGCACGGTAATAAGGACAGCATCTCCTAGGAACACAGAGCCATTGGTTGTGGAAACTTTTACCTTTGCACACTGATTCTCGTTTAACTCAATGTCATTGGTGCTGTAAGAAATATCAGCCACAGCATGATTTAGGTGAACATTGAGTCCTCCACCAAGAGACTCAACAACAGTGCTATAACCCCCTTTAATCATACAATGAGCTCCTCCAAAACCTCCATAAAGATCGTCCTGATTCCAATTAGGAAGAGATACTTTCTTGAGCATAGCAGCACAACCATACTCCAAGTTAGCAAAATGCCAATTCATAACTCGCCTCTCAAAGGGACTCAAAAGCTCCTTCTCAGAACAAGCATCTATTCCCAATCGAGCCATGCGCCGTCGCTTAAGGGCATATTCTAAACCCTCCTCAAGAGACATGGCCATTGCGTGCTCTCCTCTTTGGGCAACAAGCAACACCATGTCATCAAGAAGACTATTATATTCTGCTTCCAAAGCTTCATCCATGTCTACTGGAACTTTTTTGCATGTAATGATATCATAGAGTGGACAGTCACTATTTAATACAGTCAACTGAAGACCCAATTGAGTGCAAATCAATGAAGACGGATCGGGTCTTCTTTCAGTTGCGACATCAGCCTCTACTCCTGTAATAATACTTGCACCAAGATCTACAGGAACAGAAAGAGAGGAGCGATCTGTATAAACACGACCTCCTAACCTATTCCTAGCTTCAAGTACAATGACAGTAAAGCCCTGACGATGCAAGTGCTTGGCAGCAGTTAAGCCAGCAGGACCGGCTCCAATAACAATTACTTTCTTTCTGACTTCAGAATTACTCTGCTGTTGTTGATCACCTCCGGCACACGCATCGGAGGACTGGATTTGGTGCCAACCATTTCTTGACTGGTTAGTTAAATGTGAGGCAGCTTTACCTGGAACATCAATACCTACAGATTTTACCGGTATAGGATCAAGAGTACCGTACTCCAAGTCCTGTACCAATTCTTGTTCATGTTCCACTGGTTTTGCTAACTCAAAATTATTTTCAATCACAAGATCTCTTCCTTCAGTGTCTTCCAATAGTAGTTCACAGCCAGCTGCAGCATTGTTCTCTGCGTCCGAAGCATCAGAATTTTTAACAATGACACAAACCCCTTCCTCAGAATCAGCAGCTGAAGCAACAGTAACCTCTCCAACTTTCTTTTCTCCCAGCTCATATTCATACTTAATATCAGATTCTGATTTGACTTTCTCAGAAGCAATCCCCGCATTTATATAACCCTGTCAATTTCATTAGAAATTAATACTGACCTGAGGGGAAAACACAGCCTCCAAAGTAGAATGACATAAGAAATTTTTAATTGACGGAAATGAATATCAAAGACAAACTAACTGGTCCATAAAAAACACGAGACAATACTCTGCAATCTGTTCTAACTTACACGTAGATTAAGAAATGCATAGATCTCCCTAATAAGGGGGAAACGTGGTGGTTCATCCATAGAGGGAGTATTAGTGACACCACAGTCAACAAGATTCAAAATTCGTGTAACATCTTTACTCCAAAGGCCCAGGATCTGATTCCTGCAAGAAGACATATTTTAACTATCGTTGAACAATTGAATCATAGATTAAAGAGTATCAATTAAACTTAAATATACGCTGTTTCAGCTCCATTCCAGCATCAATTCAATAAGCATGAAACATTATTGCTTGGGGAGTGACAATTCTTCCAATGACATTGATGCTTGGAGAACTCAGCACCCCTTGGTTTATAATAATTTGTCATTAGCTGGAAAGTAATATTACTTCTGTTTACTCCCCATAGTTTACAGTATAATTTAGCCGAGAGTATAGTACTTCTCCATGCAAGGCTCACGGGTATAATATACAAATAATAACAATCTTCATGATACAGCAGAAAACAGTACAATTGTTCAAAATATTTCCTTTTTATAAAAATCGCCAAACCAAAACTGGCATCAACTTGAATATAAAAGAATCACAAAGAAGCTTCAAAGTTTTGATTAATCGTTGAAGTTAATAGGACTCAGAACATCATCCAGCAACTAACCATAGATGTAGTACCAAAATAAAATAAAATAAAAAACTGTATGTATGTATGTATGTATGTATGTATGCATGCATGCATGCATGCATGTATCATTAGACAACATGCATGGTATCTGATGCTGAATATAATTCCGTAGTTGCACACTCCATGATGGAGAAGGGCATAAAGAAAAGGCATAAAAACCAATAAAGTGACATAAATCAAGGCATGGAGAAATGCAATCTATCCAAAATAAAGTGACATGCAAGACGGCATCTAATAAGATAAAGGATTAAGTAACAAATACCTGCATGCCAAGTACTCTTGAAGCCCACCTTTGCGCTTTAGCACATCCTTAAATTTAATCTTCTCAAGTAGATTAACTGCATGAGCCTTCAGCCCTGCAGATACTGCAGCTCTACCACCAGTTTCAGCTTCAGTAAAAGTTGTTGATGTAGAATCCCTTCTTGATCTAAAAGAATGGTCACCATCAACTACACGCTCACTAATCAAAATCTCCCAATCAATATCTCCTTCGTAAGCCATGTCATCATGTCTGGGCTTCTTTGTCTTGCGCGCTACACGTTGTAAAGCTGAAAGCTTTAAATCTTTTTCACTACCAGGAGCAGATACTACATCCTCAAGGTCATTATCTTCTGGAGTCAAAGACCCAGGAGAAGATACCTTAACGTCCTTACCAGGAAGTATATTATTTGGACCATCTATCACTACGGAAGCCTTGACCAGTTGATTATCTGATATCATGCTGAAATTTCCAATAGGACAAACTTCTGGATAATTTGGTACGGATGTAGCTGCCACAGATTTTTGGGATCTGGAACATTGAACAGCAGTTGAATCTGAAATCCTCCGAGAGATCAGAGCATTTTCCTTCTGCCTAGAACCACCTTTGGAATTTGGCACATCAGTTCCAGTATTTAAATTTTCGGAGTCACAGCAAGTTTTATCCACTTCCGTTGAATCGAAAGCTGCGGATATCTGAAGATTGGAGAGTGTTGTTCTGTCTAATGATTGATCAGAAATCTTTAAATTTTGAGTAGATCTACAGATTTCTTTGGAAGAACTTTCACAGAAGTTGGTAGAGGTAGGCAATTCATCATGATGCATAACAAGTAATCTATTTTTTCCTTCACAATCTACACCTAAAGTTTTTTTAGACAAAGTAACTGTGGTCTCTTGGGCCACCACATCACAAAAATATCCGCTGGAAACACCCCCACAAAGGCCATGGTTTTCTTTTGACTGTTCTAGAGGGCGAAAAGAACTGCACATATTTTCATTAAGATGATTTTCACCTCGCCCATCCTGAAGAGAAACCCTTTCTGCCAAATGGCTACGCTCCATTGTTTCGCCACAAGAACAAAGTTTTAATGCATTCTTGATTTCACATGATGCCTTTCTTTCCAGCCCCTGGAAATTGTCCCTAAATTGACTATAGTTTTTGCTATCTTGATTATTGAGACGACGTTGATACTCTTCTTGGTCACCTTCGACCCCTTGGTGGCATTGTCCTTGATCGGGATTAGGATTACAATTCTCTCCAGTGCACCGTGAACAGGAAATTAAACATGACATAGTAAGATCAGAATCTGTTTTTTCTACAACTTGTGCCAGCTTAGCAGAAGAATCAGAACTCACTATGGAGTATGTTTCATGATCCCCAGTTCTAGAAAAAGGACTCAATTTATCTTCTGAAGTCTCGTCCTTGCAATCCGGTTTAAATGTTGTAGATATGAATGTTTTCCTAGTTGAACCAGATTGAACCTTTTGGACAAATGCTGACAGTGAATCATCCAACTTAGCCCTTCTCCGACTCGAGATACCCGTCTCCATGTCTTTTAATTCCAAAACAGGTGCTTCACACCTCGTTTCTACATCAATCATTGCAGATGAATCAAACTCTTCACGGTCCATTAATTCACCCTTTTCTGGTCTAAATCTTGCGTCTAAATCCCCTTGTCCTCTGGATGCATTACCCAAAGATTCTGCCACACTTACAGAAGAACTCTGTTTCCTAGCAATTCTGGGTCCAACCTCTTTAGGACGCCTCAACTTTTTTCTGAAACTGGCTAAAGTGTCGTCCATTCCCCCAATATCCTCTTGCTCTGGATGTTTTGCTCCTTTCTTGTCAACTATCTTGTCCCTTTCACCACCATCGTCTACACCCAACTTACTCTTCTTAGAGTTGCGTGATCTCTTCAACTTCAGAAGAGATCCAATGGGTTCATCATCGTCTGAATCAAAACCACCCTCCTTTGGCTTCGTTCTTTTCCTAAAACCAGACTTCTTGTTGTCTCCGTCCATCTTCTCAACCCCACATTCAATAAATAACCAGCAAATCTCGATGGTGTAACCCTAACCCAGCTTGATAAAACAAGCAATCAAGCAATAATCTGAAACACATCCCATTGCTTTCCACCTCCCAAACATCAAGTATCTAAAACTCAGAAATCCAGTAAAGAACTTCAACCGATTAGCTAATTATACCGCGAATATCGGAAAGAGTTCCTTCCTAACTCGACCAATACCAAAATAACAAAAGAACAATGCGATAAGAGATGTAAGAAAACACGCATCTAGGGTTTGTAACAGCATGCCTGAGAAGAAGCGAAAAGAAACACAAAATTGATGGAGGAAAAGCAGCAGACCTTGAAAAAGCTTGTATTTCGCGGCATTCAAGAATTCGTGAGAAGAAGAAGAAGAGAGTGAGTGCACGTTAGCCTGACCGGTGGTATGAGTGACGGTCGGCTCTGAGAAGTGCGCCGTCAGCGGGATGGGGGCAAAAAAGTCTGTGGTAGGGGAGAAAAAATAAGAAATAATTAATTAATTATAATATTATAAATAAATAAGCCCAAAACGACAATTTTGGGATCGAAACGACAGGTGCGGTGAAAGAAAGGAGTGGGACGAGGGGACCTTATGAAACGCTACGGACCACTCGGCGAGTTTTTTTTTTTTCCGGACCGAAATTCCTCTTTTTCTTCGCGGTGAAAATTTACTTTTTTACCGTAATTAGGTATTACTTTTATTAGGGGTGAATAGAGTCGAACCAACTAGTTCAGGTTTTAGTATTAATTAAATTTTATAGAGTTTTTAAAAATAACTTTAATATATACATACAAAAGTTTTATATTATTTTTTAAACAAAATGTTAAAAATTTCCCGTAACAATAAGTTTCGTCACGTTGTTATATGATACTGCCGCACTCATTTCATATTCCAACTTATGTCTAAGTTCAAACGATATGTAATGAATTATTCTATGTGAGATTCCACGTTGATTGGAGAATTGAATGAAACATTATTTATATAATAGAAGATCTCTCCTTAACATACGCGTTTTTAAAACTGCAAGGTTGACGGTAATACGTAACAGGCTAAAGCAGACAATGTCTACTAGCAATGGGCTTAGGTTGTTACAAATTGTGTTAGAGTTAGCCACCAAGTGATGTGCCAGCAAGGATACTGGGCAAAAAGGGTGGATTTTGAGATTTCATGTCGGATTTGAGAAGGAAACGAAATATTCCTTATAGGGAGCGGAAAAACCTCTTCCTAACATACACGTTTTAAAACCGTGAGACTGATGACGATATGTAACATATAACGGGTCTTATAAGAGCGGAGATAGAAATACGTAACGAGCAACAAGCGAAATATATATTAACGGTGAACTTGGAATATCCTTTTTGCTTTAATATAAAAGTTTTCTCTAAATTAAAAAATAAATTTTATTGCACAAAAATTAATATATATTTTAAGAAATATTTAATATCATGTACTTTGAGTATGGCCTATTTAGTCATTAACCTTAAAAAAAGGTTTAATTAAATCGGAGAATTTGAATCATACTTATTTTTAGTATTCATCATTAAATTGGCGAAACATATATGGCATTTAATTTTTTTCTTAAATACAATTAAATAACATAATTGAGCAAGAAGTTTGATGGGGACGAGGATAGTAATCATTTTTAGAAACTAAATTTCACACATATTTCTTAATAAATACTATATTCTTTTCGTTCCCTTTAATTTAACCCACCTAACAAATCCACCAAATCCACCGACTAATTGCATAATTAATTTCACAAAATTGGTATAATAATATATATATATATTAATTTGAAGTGGGAGATAAAATTATCGACTTTATATATGTTTTAAATGAAAAATATAAAATTATTTAGATTAAATATTAATTTAAGCTTTAAAAAGCGAATTTTAAAAATTTGAATGTTTAGAACAAATTTATAATTTAAAATTTTCAAATCCCAAGTATACACGAAGTCTTCAAAGTTTGAAGAATAATATTTATAATTTAACTCGTTATTTACAATATAAATATTAAAAAAGAAAAAAGAATAAGAAGAAAAGACACGCTTTATTTAATGGGTTTTATTTAAGAAACAATATTGGACAGAAATTCTATTTTCCAATCAAATGTCTATACTGACCTTCTGGGATACGTTGAGAAGTCATAATTTTCGTTCAGAAATGGACCTAAAATCGTCATTTTGATCGGCCACTGAAAACCAGTGGCAGGGGGTTGGATTACTTATCTTTCTCGTTAATGGCGGATTTTGAAAAAACAGAGCAATTCGAGCTACTTACTTCTCTGCAACTATGATTCTCCAAATTCTCGTCCTCACTTTGCTGTCGTCGTCAACCGCCGATGACGGCGGCGGCCAGTGGCAGCTTCTGCAGAACGACATCGGAGTTCTGCCAATGCACATGCAGTTACTTCACAATGACAGAGTCGTCATCTACGACAGAACCGACTTCGGCACCTCCAATTTGAGCTTGCCGGATGGAAAATGCCGAATGGATCCGAACGATACGGCTCTGCAAGTCGATTGTACTGCTCATTCACTGGAATACGACGTCGCTTCAAACTCGTTCCGGCCACTCATGGTTCAGACCGATGTATGGTGCTCTGCCGGTGCCGCCATGAGCGATGGAACTCTCGTTCAGACCGGCGGATTTAACGACGGTGATCGGAGAGTTAGAATCTTCAAGCCGTATCCTAATGGCTCCGATTGGGAGGAGATTCCGTTTGCCCTAAGTGTTCGTCGATGGTATCCGACGAACCACATTCTGCCAGATGGACGGCAGATTGTAATCGGCGGACGGCGGCAGTTCAACTACGAATTTTTTCCGAAAACCGGCGGAGCTTCCAAGGCGTATAGCTTACCATTCTTGGTAGAGACGAACGATCGGTTGATCGAGAACAATTTGTATCCGTTTGTGTTTCTGAACATCGACGGAAGTTTGTTTATATTTGCGAACAATCGGTCGATTCTGTTCGATTACGCGAGGAATAAGGTGCTGAAGACTTTTCCGGCCATTCCTGGCGGAGATCCGCGGTGTTATCCGAGCACTGGCTCGGCGGTGCTGCTTCCGTTGAGGAATTTACAGGCGGCGACGATTGGAGCAGAGGTCTTGGTCTGCGGTGGAGCTCCGAAAGGGTCTTTTAATGAAGCTCAGAATCGGACCTTTGTCAAAGCTTTAAATACCTGCGCTAGAACCACAATAACCGACCCGAAACCCGAGTGGGTCATTGAAACAATGCCGGTGGGTAGAGTAATGGGGGACATGATTTTACTTCCAAACGGCGACGTTTTGATCATTAATGGCGCGGGGTTGGGAACGGCCGGGTGGGATAACGCTCGGGACCCAGTTTTAAACCCGGTTGTGTACCGACCCAGTGACCCACCCGGTTTGAGATTCCGGTTGTTGAACCCGAGCACCATCCCCCGTCTTTATCACTCCACGGCGGTGCTCCTCGGTGACGGTCGCATATTGGTCGGCGGGAGCAATCCGAATGTATATTACAACTTCACCGGCGTGCCGTTCCCGACGGAGCTGAGACTGGAAGCGTTTTCGCCGCCGTATTTGGATCCAAAATTTGAAAATCTGCGACCAATAATATTATCACCGTCATCTCAAACCAAAGTTAGACACGCACAGCAGTTGGTGGTTCGGTTTAAACTCACCGGTGGCGGTGTAACTTCCGATACGGTGGAGGTGACGATGGTGGCACCACCCTTCAATACACATTCATTCTCCATGAGTCAGAGACTGCTAGTGATCGGCGGCGAGAATGTGACGAAAGTGGGAAATACCACGTGGGATATCCACGTCAGCATTCCCGGGTCGGGTAACATTGCTCCATCTGGGTATTACCTTTTGTTTGTGGTTCACGGGAAGATTCCGAGTAAGGGCATTTGGATTCGAATTGCATGAGGGGTAAAAAGGGAAATTGAGAGGAATTTATTCTAATTATTCTTATTTTATTTGTCTTTCACGTGGAAACACAATACCCTGACCTTTTTTTAATGTTTCGTTTAATATATATGATGTAATATATTAAAAAAAAACTAATAATAAAATTATGGATTAAATTTAATTATGATTTTAATGTGTTATTCTTTCAGGAGATAAAAATAAAAATAAAAATAAATAAAAGGTTGGCACTTTATTATATTAATCTAGCTCCGGAGATTATTATTATTATTATTTTCAACACTCTGTAATGCACGTGAAAAAAAATAAAAAAATAAAAAAGAAAGATAGTATGTGTCTGTTTCTTTTATGCTAAAATTGTTTTTTTTTAATAAAAAAAAAAAGGAAAATCCGTGACCTTTAATATTTCTCGGATCATACATGTGGCTGTGAGCTAGCGGTGAGTTATTCTCCCCGAGTTGATGAGTTCTCACTCATTAAACTCAAATACTTTCATTTTCTTATTTTTCTTTAAAAAAAAATACAAAAATAACATTAACATTATATACTTTAAAAAAAATTAAAAAAATTTTCATATATGGACGAAAATCATTTATCACACTTTAATTATGGATGGTTTAATATATACTGAAATCATATGCTGTTAATAAAATCTATGCTAATTTGATAATTTCTCTGTCCTTCCACCACAAGTTAACTTTTGATACCTTTAAATAGACTTTAGCCAGACATGTTTTTGTTGGTACAACTATAGGTGAATAATGGAGCACATAATTAATTAGTTATAAATAAACGGGCCAACACTTTTCTCTAGCTAACTTGACTCATTAAACATGGATATCGCTCGTATGCTAAGACAACCTAAATCTCTTATGCTTGAGCTTGAACACTCAAGTTAACCTTGATCGACACTATATACTACACAGTATTACATGCATGCAAATTATCAACACCAGTCAAAATACTTCATTATTAAAAAAGTATAATTAAATTTTAAGTTAATTTATTTAATATTTAAATATGTATGTGTATATATATATATATATATATAAAAGATCCAAATATGACAAAAAAAAAAAATTAACGATAGCAATAGGCATTTAAAGCTAAATTATACAATTTATGGATGATATTTTTATAGAACATAAAAAAAGGTTATTTATTACACAAAAAAACAATGGAATATCACATGCACATCGTTGCTCATATGCACGTGCCACGTACGACACTTTATCCAACCAAAGTCAAGACATTCACGGATCACCCCTTTACCATTGCAATCTATACTAAAAAGAAAAAGAAAAAGAAGTGAATAGTTAAATTAAAATTTTAATTTTAAAAAAATTAATAGTTAATTAGACCTAAAAGTGAGAGGTTAGACTCGTAATTTAACTTTTATTATTTTAAAATTTATAATTTAAATGACTGCTTAATAATAATTTATTTTTTAAAGATCAAATATATGGAGTATTAAATCAAATTTAAAGAAATAAAAAAAATATTCAAAAACTATTTTTTTTTTTAGTTTTATTTGATATCTATTTATTTTATAATTGTATGTATTTTAAAATTTGTGCAACGAGCTTTTATTTATTTTTTAAATAAACTTTGCTTTATAGTTAAATTTCAATAAAGGGTAGAATAGGCATATAAAGATTATATTTTATATATAATAAAATTGTTGAGAAATTATATTTTTAAAAATTAAAGATTTAAATCGACACGAATCTGAATCTCAAAACTTAGGACTAAGCCGGTTGGCATCCCGACCGCGTTCAGTCCAAGCCGGGTTCGCCACGTATGGAGGTTTTCGTCTTCTTGCCTACCGCACAACTCAGAGAGGAGAATTTTGAACCCTGCAATGGAAGGGAGAAAGGGGAAGAAGGGTTACATGTGGGCAATTTCAGCTGGTCTCAACGCTGCGTTCGCCGCCATTGCCGCCAAGCTTTTCTCCTCTACGGTAATCTTTCTCCATTTCTTTCCTGTACGAACCGTTTCACGATTATGCGATGATTTGCCCTAATTTGTATGAACCAACACAATCACAAGCTGCTTTTGTCAATTGTCTGAAGTTTTTCATCATTCTCGTTCTAATCATATTGCAATCGCCTCTGCACATATACTATCGACGTTGCAAATTGGCAGTCTACTGGATTTTGGTTAGTATTCATAGCTTTTGTTAGTGTAAATTAGCAATCTGATTATATGTGAGATTTCAAGTCGGTTGGACAGAGAAACGAAACATTTCTTACAAGGGTATGAAAATTTCTTCCCAACAAACACGTTTTACAACCGTGAAGCTGATGCCGATATGTAACGGACCAAAGTGGACAATATCTGCTAGTGGTAGGCTTGGGCTGTTACAATTTGTACCGCTGGATAGTGTGCCAGTGAGGATGCTGGGCCAACAAGGGGTGGATTGTGAGATCGTATATTGGTTACAAAGGGGAATGAAACATTCCTGATAAGGGTGTGGAAACCTCTCCCTTGCAGACACGTTTTAAAACCAAATAACGGGCCAAAGTGCGGTGGACTTGGGCTCTTACGGTATATCTCCCTAAACTTAGAATATGACTATAAGATCCATTGGAATTTGTTGGGTTTGGCGTATTGTGTTTAACCTCTTACAATGCAAAGAGAAGAGTATAGGTAGTTTAAGGAAGAAGGATTCAGTGGATGTGGGGTTGTGAGGTCCCACGTCGGTTGGAGAGGGGAACGAAACATTCTTACAAGAGCGTGGAAACCTCTCTTTGGTAGACGCGTTTTAAAACTTTGAGGGGAAGTCCTTGAAGGGAAAGCCAAAAAAAGATAATATCTGCTAGCGATGGATTAGATCTATTACTGGAGTGGAGACTTTGTCAAACGAGTTTGTCAAACGAGTTATGGCACACTTGGTGCATCTCCAAACTTAGGTGTCATATGTAGGTCTTTCTTCAATTATGTTTGTAATGAGGAGAAAGGCTTCGTTCTGGAAGGACAAATTCATAGGTAGTTTACTCTTTGCAGCTTGGTTCCTACCGTTCTTCTTGGTTCGAAGTCAGATAATTCATCGATCTTGGATCTCCTTGGGAGTGAGTTGCGTTGGCTGCACCCTCCTTGGGTGGCTTAGCGTTCTCACTGGCACACCGTCCGGTGTTTGACTCTATTACCATTTGTACTAGCTTCAAGCCTACCGCTAGCAGATATTGACCGTTTTGGCCTGCTACGTATCACCATCAACCTCACGATTTTAAAACGCATCTGTTAGGAGGAGGTTTCCACACCCTTATAAAGAAAGCTTCATTCCCCTCTCCAACCAAGGTGGAACTCACAGTTTTGTTCGAACTTTTCAATAAATCAATGGGAAGTTCTTTCATTTCAAAAAAGCATCTATCAATAAGCTGCCATAAGTTGGAAACCGACATACCCAGTATCCCTCTTACCTTGGTTTTGATGTTAGCATTTCTTTTTTTCTGAACAGTTAATTAGGTATGGACTGGTTATTGCGTTCAACTTGGCAATGTGGGGATGTTATGTCAACAGCTTAAAAGCTCTCTCGTCATTACAAGCTACAGGGACCAACTTTTCAGCTAACTTTCTTTGTTCTGGTCTAGCCGGTTTCTTTTTGTTCGAAGAACCACTATCATTTCAGGTAAATCCTTCATCATATCCATAGCTTCTGCCCAAGTTCTTATGCACAATACACTTTTGACTTCTTTTAGTAAAAATATTGGTTCGATTTTACATACTAGACAATGATCGGTCGTTATAACTGTTTTTTCCTCCATGTTCATATGTAAATCGTTCCCCGTGAGCTAACTCAGATTTGTAACAGCTCAAGCCCACCACTAGTAGATAATGTCCTCTTTTGATTTTCCATTATGAGCTTCCTCTCAAGGTTTTAAAACGCATTTACTCGAGAGAGGTTTTCATACCCTATAAGAAATGCTTTGTTTCCCTCTCCAACTAACGTGGGATCTCACAATACCACCCCCATTGGGAGCCCAGTGTCACAATCGCACTTTTGATGGCAGCGGACTTGCAATTGTGCAGCACTCACTTTCCAACGACAAGTGAGCTAAGCCAATTCGTTCTTGCGTCGCCTACGACTAAGCGACGTATGCTCGAGCCTCTTACCTTTATTTTAAGAGAAAATTTTAGAAAACGAGGGCAGAGAGAGATTTTCAAAAGAGACGTTATATAAGCAAACAAGAGAGAAATAACAACAACTCACAGTATATAACCTTGGGTAGAGAGAAGTTGACAACTAGTCGTATCCCCACATTCTGAGACATTTCATGTCTGACAGACCAATACATGATATTTCTAAAACGTCATACTTTCTAGAAATACAAAAGCAAAACATTAGAATATGAAAAAGACATAAATGGTTGGGCTTGCAACACGCCTTGGACGAGCATGACCGTGACACCCAGCGTCCTCACTGACATACCGCCCGATATCTAGCTCTGATACCATTTGTAACAGCTCAAATTGAAAAAAGACAATATTTATTGAAAAAAGACAATATTTGTTAGCGGTGGGTTTGGACTGTTACAGACCAGTCGTATTTCCATAACATTTAATCTCGGTTTTTCTGGTGTCTCCTCTGTACACTCTGCAACGGGCTCTGTCCCTTCCCAGCAGATTAGAAACTTCTTCTGTTATCTTATTTAAGTTGTGATGTTGGCTGCAACACTTTTTTTTATTACTGCGCTGTTGATCATTACCATTTTGTTATACTTGACTCGGCAACATTATCAGTCATTTGCCAATAAATGTAGAATTCACCAATGACAGTGAAGAATACTTGCTAACAAACAGTACTTTGGAGTCATCCAGCTCATTTTAATTTGATACTTTCCTGCTAATGTAAAGTTGCAGTAGCTCGCTTATAAACACATTTTTAAGCACTTAGAAAGTCGTTACAAACAGACCCTTAGCTATTAACACGTTCAAACGTGCATCTCTTAATGCCAATGTACTGTTTTCCAGTGGTTTGTAGGTGCCATATTGATCGTAATGGGCGTGCTGATTTTGAATCAGTCGAGCATTGAGAAGAAGGAATCAAAGGACTGACCTCTGCTCTATTTTCATTGAATCTCTTGTTTCCAAATTTGTGTTTACATATTTCTTACCATGCTTTCGTTTTTCTTCCTACTGTTCAAACATCGACCATGTAAGATTTGAATTTTCCAGCTCCAAAAAAAAAAAAATTAATGCTTCGATCGGGGTCGAGATTGAAAATATGTGGGGCTTGCATTACTTCAAGAAGATCTGCCTAGACGTAGAGTTCCCGCTCCTGATCACAAAGGGAACTGTGAGCAGGTTTGAAAAGTGAGGGCTACGTCCTCGCCTCGGACTAATAGTCATTCTCCTAAAAGAAAAAAACTCAACCATTAAAATCTCTACTACTTATTTGATTTCAACCAAGTTAATAATACATTAACATTTAAAACTAAAATCTCAAATTAGGATCTAATTTAGAAATTATTTTTGAAAAAAAAAACTCTTTTTAAATTAACCAATTAATTAATTTTTTAAATTATCAGTTCGATAAATTAAAAAAAAAAGTATTTTTAGGAAAATAATTTAGGTAACTTTCTTCCAATCGTACATATAATAAAAATGTTTTCTACATTTTCATAAAACATGGTCTCGCAATTGCCAAAAATGAACAAAACACAAAAGACGACATGTCGTCGTAACATGTTTGATGACCCATGTAGAGGCGGGGGAAAGTTGAAAATTCCATTTGAAACGCCGCCCTTTTCCCGGTCCAATGGCGGCAAGATCCTGACACCTCCTTTCCCCATTTTCAACGGCTCGGATTAACCCGCCCCCCTTAAAATAAATATTATAAAAAGAGGAAGGAAAAAAATTGCCCCGTGGCAAATTATGGTTGGCTGCAAAAAAATAGCGTATTTGTATGACTAAATTACAAATTAGGTGTTCAATAGATTATTAATTTTTAATTTTGTGTCTGTTACAAGTAAATTTATATTTAATATGCATTTAAATACTAAACATTTCGAGTAATTGACTTTAGAAAATAAAATGAAATAATCAATCAATTTCTTATAAAATTAGGGAGCGAATTAGAAGATTTAAATAAAAATATTTAACCCAAAATAATGGAGAAAATTTGAAAAGGACATAAAGTTAAAGAAAGAGAGAGAGAACGGAGAGCGAGATTCCTTTGCCCCGCTGCTCTGCACTCGACTGTTGTTTCCACAGGTTTTCAATCCTTTTTCGCCGTCGTCGTCTCTTTGCTTCGTCTATCTCCGGCTTTATTCTCACCGGCAAGCTTCCATTTCTCTCTGCTCTTTGATTTCTTATATGTTTATCCATTTTCAAACTCACTTTCTATTTTCTTTCCTTATTTCCTTTTGAATCGTATATAGATACTTCTTTTACTTCTTCATTCTTGTTGTGGCTTCTCCGTTCTCTTTATTCATTCCATTCTCTGTGGAGTCTGCTTCGATTTTGCTCTGTTTCGGTCATTTGCTGTCGAGATGAAGGTTGGCGTATGAATTTGGGGATTTTTGTTTTTTAGGGTTTCGTCTGCTTCTGGTTGTTAGTATTCCTTCTAGCTGAGGAATTTGTTGTGCGTATTCTTTATCTTTTAGAGTTGCTTTAAGCTCAGTACTTGAAGTAAAACAGCTGACTCCCGCTTACTTTCCTGGTTATAGTAAAGAATCGGATCTTTATGGTTTTTGCTTTCTTCCTACTCTTTAGCCTTTTTTGCCTTATTTTCCAGCTGATTTGAGCTCATTGAACCCGTTGAATTCGATGAAAATGCTTTTTGCAGCCACTTTGACTCGTTTTTGTAGTATCAATTGAGTTCTGAAACATTGAATTGCATTGTCCAGATGATCTGGAGGACGAGATGAGGAAGCTGACTGGGGATCAAAACTTCTAACGTTGATTTCATTTCCTAAGTGAATTCTTGTTTGGCTTCTGATTACAGGTGAAGTATCATCTACTACTCTGAACTATCGTTAGTCTTCTGTTCATCTTCTTTTTGCTTAAACTGTGAATGAATTGCTCGTGCTGCTCATATCTATTGCTTCAATTTCACTCCAGAAGTTTAGGAGGCGTTTTTGAATCTTCCCCTTTGTGTATCTTGCCAAGTTCCATTTTTAGGAAATATCTGCTTGTGTTCATATTTTTTCAAGTAAAATGGGAACGTAATAGGAATCTTAAAGCTGAATCAATGCACTTCTTTTGAGATTCAACAATATGGGGATTTGGCTAAGTGGAAGATCTTTGTTACTGTTTATGTGTTGGTTTACTAGTTTGGAGTCAGAAATGGACGATGGTGGACATCGAGAGAATGGAAGGCACAAAACAGATCACTATAAGTCAGCTCAGGGCCAGGTATCAAGATTTGGATGAATAAAAGGTTAATGGATGACTAAAAGTCTTTCAAGTTTGATGAATTTGGTTTGAATTTGTGTTGGCAGTGGATGATGCAGCATCAGCCATCAATGAAGCAGATAATGACGATTATGGCTGAAAGAGATGCAGCCATTCAAGAGAGGAATTTAGCCCTTTCAGAGAAAAAGGCAGCATTAGCAGAGCGAGACATGGCTTTTCTACAGCGAGATGCTGCAATTGCAGAGAGGAACAACGCCCTATTGGAAAGAGACAATGCCATTGCAACCCTTCAGTATCGTGATAACTCCCTACCAAATAACAGTTTATCATGTCCACCAGGATGCCAAATCGCTAGAGGAGTGAAGCATATACATCACCCACAGCAGCACACAGTTCATATCCCCCATATGAATGAAAGTAATTACAATTCGAGAGAAATGCATCCAAATGAAGCTTCCCCGGTATCCCCAGTTGCTTCTGAATTGACGAAGACACGACGAAAGAAGCGAACACAGGAGGGAAAGACCGTTACAACACCGAACAAGAAGGTTTCAAAAGCTCCAAGGAAGGTCAAAAGAGAGGGTGAAGACTTGAATAAGGTAATGGTGGGCAAGGCTCGTGGAATTGGTAATGATCACAAACAGTCAGATTGGAAAGGCCAAGATCTGGGATTGAATCAGGTAGCCTTTGATGAATCTACCATGCCAGCACCAATATGCTCCTGCACGGGAGTTATAAGACAGTGCTACAAATGGGGAAATGGTGGATGGCAGTCTGCATGTTGTACTACCACCATCTCAATGTATCCATTACCGGCAGTTCCCAATAAACGACATGCACGACTTGGTGGTCGCAAGATGAGCGGAAGCGCCTTTAACAAGTTGCTTAACCGCCTCGCAGCTGAAGGCCACGATCTTTCAGCTCCCGTTGATCTTAAGAATAACTGGGCAAAGCATGGAACAAACCGTTACATCACCATAAAGTAGTGACAAGCTTAATTATGGAGTAGCCACAAAGAGTAGAAAAATGGAGGTAATTGCCAAACTAGTTAGGTGCTACAATCATACTTTTTCAAGCATGGAGAGTCGTGAACTTGACACAGCTACGACCAGCCTTCTGCTGCTCTTCTCAACATGAGAATCATAACCTACTCTCTTTACCGTTACGGTTCAGTTGTGACAGAGTTTATCCCACTTTCAGCATAAGAATAAAGGATAGAATAACATCAAAAAATGTAAGGAGTTAGTAGCTATCTCTGCCTTCAGCCTAAAGTTCTGAGCTTCTCTCGCATTCACCAAGTTTGTTCGAGAGAAAAGACAGTGGCAAGTGCTTCCAAGCCATGGCAACCTTTTTATTTTCCTCTTGTTTCTCGTGGCTTTCTTTTAGTAGTTTTCTGTAAAGCCTTAGCAAGATCCTACTTGCTTGAAATAACTGTAAAGGTATGTATTTAGCATTATGCTCAGGGCTGTCCTTGGATATTATACTATGGCCGTCATGATTTTGTAGTCTACCATCTGGAATCAACCTTTAAATATGTAATTGTTGTTTATGCAGCTTCAAATCCATTAGGATTCAATTAGCCTACAAACTCTTTAGGTTATTGCACAACCAGTAGTTTTTGTGAGGCCAATGATTTAATTGGCAAGGGTCATATGTGTATATATCAATATCACGGGTAATCTCAAGCAATCCATTTCTAATAGCCAAGCATATTGTCATAAAAATCACTAGTTCTTCATTTCATATCTTGAATTTAAACCAACATTCTAATGTATTATGGGTTCTAAGACAATTTTGAAACACTCGAAAGATGTTGAGAACTATTGTGAACCAATCCAAGTGTGTGTCAGACCATGAATCATCAGCACCAAAGCATCAGACAGGGATAACTGATATTTACTGGTTTCATCACCCACATAATTAAAACTAGAATTAAGAACCCAAAATTATTCAAAATTCTCCATAACCCCTGAAAATCATCCACTCCCACATGCAATGAAAAAGACGAAAATTCCACACACAAAAAAAGAAGATTTGATGAAAAACTGATATTAAGCTTCATAGCATATAAACAAAGGCAAAGCAGAAAGGTGATAGCCTCAGACCGTCCTAGTTCAAAAAAGCTTCAACACCAATGCAACATTTTTGCATCTCAGTGAACCAAAAAAAAAACTCATCATCACTGGCCACACCTAAGAGAAAATAGAGAGATCAAGAAAGTAAGAAAAAAAAAACGAAAAAGTCGATGAAAAAATAAAGAAACCATTCAATCCAAAAATCAGTACTGTCAGAGTATAAGAAATATCAGCACTTCGAATCAGCCAGGGATAACTGTAATTTCATGTTATCTCATCATCCAGAAGAAGAAAATGTCACCAGAACCCTCGGAAAACATACTGCGAGTTATAATCCATAAGATTGGAAAACAAAAAAGAATCAAATAGATCGATAGGAAAGAAAACAAGACAAAATTGATAAGGAGAGGCATCAGATCTTCCTATACAAATTGGTTAATCATAATGCTACAAGTTCGTAGACAAGAGCATTCTACCATTCGAAAGTTCGTCATATGGCCTCTTCCAAATCCGAACTCAATGCCAATTGCAGAAATCGTAAGAAAAAAGTTTCGAACTCTGTTCGAGAACGCAGTAATTTGGCCTAAAAGATCTCAACATCGACATGAAAGAGTAAAGAACGAATTGAAAACCAGAGGAACTGCAAGAAAATTTAAGCGGCTTTGGAAGCTGGAAAGACGGCTATGTACTACGGAATTAGGGTTTTTGGATTATGAAGAAGTAGGAACAGATCGCAGGCTTTATAACCGTTCGAGCCAGTAGTTTTAGGCAGAAAATTTGGAATTTGGCTCGAAATTTGGACGGCTGTGATTTGCAGATGAAAATCCTTCGGCATGATCGATCTAGGTGTAAAAACCTTGGCTAGGTGATGGAAGTTGTATCACAGACGAATTATGTTATAACACGTAATCACTCTATATCACATGCATGACTCAACGTTGGAGCTTGCCTTTTTTCCTGGGCCCAATGGATTGGGCTTCTCAATCTATGGGCCTAACTAAGTTCATTAATTTGGGCCTTTTCAATTATTAGCCAGAATCTGTGGTCGCGAGATCAATAGTTCAAATTGGTAATTACTTAAATTTTAAAGGAAAGAAAAAAAAATTCTAAGACAATAAAAATGCATATATATATATATATATATATATATATATATATATATATTTATAGTGATGACAACATTCATGTATATTGTTTGTATTTAAGGAGTATTTTTTAAATTTTAGATAATTATTTTTAAGATTATAAATTACAATTAGTTGGTGGCTGATGGTCGAGAAAGTTACGATCTTTCCATTAATCTTGGATTTAGATTTGCATGCTAGAGTCATTCAAGTAGTATTGATTAGTTATTTAGTTATTTAATGGAATGGGTTGAATCAAAAATTTATTCTCTAATCTATTCTAATTTTTTTTTCTTAAATAATTTAATTTAAATGTCTTATTCTTCATCGAGTTTATTAGATTAAATTCCAAAAGTTTTTCCCCGACACACTATAGGAGTGGGACCACGAGACATGATTTTGCTTAAAAAACGAAAGTTTGAAAAGTTTGGAGTAAGCATCAGTAGCTCTCAAGCTGCAACAACTGACCTTACTTTCAACAGTGTTTCATTAAAAACATCAATCAAACCAAACATGTCACATTTTCAATTATCATTTCCACCAACTTTAGGATTATATTAATCAAAACCTTTCATTTCATTTTCTACCCACCATCTCTCCAACAATCTTCATTTTGCTGATTAAAGTAGAGGGTCAAGATTGAATTTCTAGTTCAATCAAACACCGTAAAAATTAGCACTGAATTCTTATCTAGAAAATATAAACGACAAAATTATTTACGTAACTTCATGTTTAAGTAATGTTACAATTCAATAAACTACCTACTATTTTCATTTAAAGATATTTTTTTTAGATTGTTTTATAAAATTTAAAAATATTATTGAATCTTTTTTATAATAATTAAACTAAGAATTTTGAGGATTTAAAATTATTTATAGTCTTTCATTATAGCAAAATATTATCCAAATGGTCTTAAAAAGATATTGCCATTATTGACTCAAAGCTACATATTTCATTTGCATAGATTTGATTGCATTGATTATTAGGGTTCGATTACTTTGCACTTAGCCTACATCAAAATCTTCATCACTTTATTAACCATATCAAAAGTGGCCCTTCCAATATCTATAAAATAAAAATTATAGCTTTTTAAACGACTCCGAACTTCAAATAAATCATGCAACTCAAGTCTCTCGCTACCAGATATTATCCTCCTCTTCTAACAGTCCAAGCCCATCGCCAGCAAATGTTTCAGTCCACCGCCAGTAGATACTGTCCTCCTCTTTGGACTTTCCCTTACAGGCTTCCCCACCTGCTAGTATATATTGTCCTCCTCTCTCTTTGAATGTTGCAACAGCTCAATCTCGGTGCTAGTAGACACTCCCCTCCTCTTTGGACTTTTCCTTAGCTTCCCCAAAAGGGTTTAAAACACTATCTGTTAAGAAACGTAGGATAGCCTAAGTCCACCACTAGTAGATATTGTCCTATTTAAGAGGGACGAATAAATAAATAAATATAAAATAAGATCCCAAGTTTATCTAAAAAAAAAAAAGGTAAGTGGTCACAATGTGGGAGCAGTTTTCAAATAATGGCCCTTTGAAAAGCACTTTTCTTTTTTTATTTATTACCATTATGAGAATCATTTTTTTTTTCTCTCTTAAAGACATTTATGCTTTTTTTTTTTTTCTTTCTTTTTTTCATGTGAGGTTGCTTGTCATGTGCTTCTTGCACATAAGATCCTCTCATTCATTTTAACTTTCATCTTCGAGACGTACAAAATTTTACTTGTTAACTTTTTGTATCGTTAATTCGCTGTAAATTTACAGATTAATGTAAAATTGTCATACCCACTAAACTATGTTCGTATTAGTCAGTAGAAACGACGAAATTAAGTGAAATTTTATCTGAATTCTTAAAATATCGTGAAGTCAAATCACGGTGTTAATAACTCGACAAGTAAATAGGTATAACACTAATAAAAGGTAGGTGGGGATTTGGTGTTAGTTCATAACTTGAATACGAGGGGAAAGGAATTAATGATTGAGATATGAAACCAAACAATTAAATTAGATTAAATAGGAAGAAGAGTTGACATAAATAGGTACCAATAATTCTATGACTTATGATCCAACTTTGGCTTTAATATGTTGGTTTGGTGGGTGAGGTGATTCATTGATTTATTGCTTTTCGTGGTTTGTAATGAGAGTGTCGTTCATTATATCGTCAATTTTGAACGATAATTCTAGAAAGAATTAGGGTTTGAGAATCGTTCAAACCATGATCTAATTTTGGTGCCCGAGTAAAAAAAAAGCACATGAATAGACCAATACTACATCTGGATGAGAGTGATCTTAAATGTACGACAGTAAGAAAGACTTAAAAGAATTAAAAATTACTACCTATATTAGTAAGGTGTACGCTCATCTATGAAACGTGTAAGTGAGAATAAAATAAGCTAAAATGACTCATGTTAGTTTATGAAGACAGTCTTCACTTTTAGTAGTTTGAGATTAGGTATGTAATATAATCATGTGGCACGGGATGCAGGAATTGTCTAACTTAGATTCTAAATGTTAGGCATCGAGCGTTATACTAACTAATCGAGGTTCAGTGTAATGAATTATTTTCATAAATCTCTTTTGATGAGCATATTTCTTTTAAGATATGCTTTAGAGAATATGGGAACTTAGGAAAAAAGCATATTATTATTAGTTTGACAGAATATATTATCTGTTATAACAAAATCATGTTATGAGACGACTTTAGAGCATAAATTATGTACCTTAATTAAAATCTCTATATATATATATATATATATATATGGGATCCACGTGGCAGATTCTTAGTGTAACAACCCATTCCTAATCCCACTCGTATATGACTATTATAATTTTTTAAAAAAGAAAATAATAATAATTATTACCATTATAATTATTTTTGTCTTTTAACTTTTATAGAAAAATAGTATTATCTGGACCGACTAGCAAAAAGACAAAAGTAGCCCGCTAGTTTGGGTAGATGTGCCAACTCATGCCAGGTCCACGTGGCGGTTGGAGACAAAAGAGCTACCAGTGCAGGCCGCAGGGTGGTTACTATTATTATTTTTTTTACCTCTCTCTCTCCTGAGACACGTGGGATGCCTTTTTTTTTTTTATCATTATTTTTTTTAACATTTACCATTTTTAAATAGATTAAAATATCATTTTTGTATGTATTATTTAATCAATTTTAATAAAAATATAAAATATGAGATATGCTAAAATTACCCACTTAGTTTAAACCAATAAATGTAACACCCAGTCTTAACGGATACCCATTATAGGTAGTTGTCAGCCTTACGGTTAAGAGGTTTGTATATGCCTTTTCAACCAGTGTGTGATCTCACAATCTATATGCCTTCGAGAGTCTAGTGTCCTTGCTGACACATCACCTGGTGTTTAGCTCTAATATCATTTATAACCTCTCAAACCGACCGTTAGCAAATATTGTTTGCTTTAACTCGTTACGTATAGTTGTCAGGCTAAATATTTTGAAACTTTAAATAATGTTTCATTGTGTCCGGTATAATTTTTAAAACTTTAAAATAAGCTTATAAACATTATTAACAAGTGGTTTATTTATTTTTTTTTATAAACATTATATAATTTTCACCGTAAGATTAAGGTAAAAAGTGCAAAAACCATTTGAATTTAATGAAATTAAAAATTTTCAATAAAAATGCATACACAATGCCGTTGGACTAAAGCTAAAAGTAGGAATACCAAATGACCAATGAAAATAAATGAAATTGATTTTAAAATTGAGCAACTAAAATAAACCAAACAAAAATAATATTTATTTATTTATCATCTTATTTGGGGAAAGGGGGAATTTCTCGCGATTTTCTCGACGTATATCTCGGGATATTGCTTTTCTTTTTATTTATTTATTTATTTATTTATTTATTATTTTGAAGCCACAATTTCTTTTTTCTTTCCCCCAAACGGTTTGAAAAGTTAAACAGCATCTGTTTGAGATGAGAGAATGCGAAGCGGAGAGATCTGACAGCTTCTTCTCGTCTTCTCTGAATTTCTTCTGATCGTTGAGGTCGACGGAGCAGTTCCCATGGCGGAATTCAACTGAAGAACCGAGCTAGATTTAAGGAATGCTTTAAGATCCGTGTCTCTTGTTACAGCATCTCTACTTTTCTCTTTTCTTCTCTCTCTCTCGTTACAATTTCCAAGACCGCACCATTATAGGCTGTTTTGTCCTCTGCACAGAGAGAGTGAGAGAGAGAGAGAGAGAGATTCGGATAAGCTTAACATGGGGAGGCCTCGCTCATGCTTTCAAATAATCACATGTGGTAGCGATTCAAAGGACAAAGATGAGATCGATGTACTTGAGGTAAGTATTTGTTTCGGTTTGATTTCATCGACTTTCCCCCTTTTCCTATTCGATGCATGAGTGTTGTTTCATTTGAGCTTGATTTGCATCTCATGCCGACTTGATTTTCTGGTTGTGAAGAACATTGAATTGTTTCAGTTTTGGCAATGCAATCGATTAGCTAGAAGATTGAATGGCATTGAATGGATCGGTTCTGGTTGTGTTTAATTTTGGACATGAGAATGAGTTGAAGTTATGCTTGTGCGTTGTTAATTCTTTGTAAAATGAGTTTTCTGATCTGGTTGAGATTGCTTTGGAAAATAAGAATATGACTCTTGGATTCTACTGTTTAAAGAATTCTGGTGAATTTATTGGTATTGTTGCACTTGCATCTAGGAATCAATTTACTGCATCTATGTACTTCCATTTCGACGTGTATCTTCTGTCTGTTACAGTAGTTTGTTGTATTTAATTCTATTTACAGAGTAAGGATTCGAAAGACAAACGAGCCTGGAGTTTTCGTAAGAAATCTTCCCAGCATCGTGTGCTCAACAACACTGTAATCGCAGAAACTCCTGCTGCCGAGAAGGAGAATCTTGAAACTACTACCTTCGACTTCCAATCATCACCTAGCTCCACTGTTCCTGAGAAACCCACTGTAATACACTTCACTAATGAGGAGACCCAAGTGCCTAACGTTGAGAATCCTAAAGGATCTGATAAGGTGGATGATGCATCCGAAATTGAAAGTAAGGTTGATAGTGAGGTTGAGGAGGCTATTGTTGTTGTCATCCAGGCTGGTGTCAGGGGGCTCTTGGTACTCTCAATTTCAGAAGTTCTTTAGCCTGAGATTCTTATCGGTTGTTTAATGAAGTTCTAACATCTCCATCCATGACATGTTGGCAGGCACAGAGGGAGCTGCTTAAACTCAAGAATGTGATAAAGGTGCAAGCTGCTGTTCGTGGGTTCTTGGTAAGGAGACATGCTGTGGGAACACTTCGCTGTGCTCAAGCCATTGTCAAAATGCAAGCTATTGTACGTGCTCGTCGTGCTCGTCTCTCTCCTGAGGGATCGGCTCCAGATGAGCTGGATAAGAAGAATGAGAAGGAAAATCCTGGTTCAAAAATCATGGTAATTCTTCTGGTTTTCAAATCATGTCATCTTGAGAAACTGGACCCACCTTGGCAAGATTTAGATGTAATTTTGGTTGTTCATTGTTTTTATTTGGCGTTCTGTTTCTGCCATTTAACTTTTCACAAGATAGTATTTTGATTTACTTCATTATGCATTCCTAGATAATTTTTCTTGCCTTGTTTTAACAATATCGTTTATATTGCAGGTGAAGGGAGGGAGAACAAAATCCAATTTGAGATATATTTCAATTGAAAAGCTACTTAGCAATAATTTTGCCCGGCAGGTATTTTGATAATGTTAGATGTTTTGATTCCTTGTTTGGCCACTATGCGGTGTGCTAATCTTATCCGTCAATTTTGTACTTGAAGTTGTTGGAATCAACACCAAGGAACAACCCAATCAAAATCAAGTGTGATCCTTCCAAAAACGACTCTGCTTGGAAATGGTTGGAGCGCTGGATGGCTGTTTCATCATCGGATGTCTTGGAGCCGAAGGAAGAAGAAGTAGTCCCTGATCAATTGGAAAAAGAAACCGAGGAGCTGAAGAAAGAAGAATCAGACACTGAGCTAACGAAAGGAGAAATCGAGGAGTCTCATGCTGAGGATCGAATTGACTCAAAAGCTTTGTCTGAAACAGAAGATTTGAACTCCAGCACCATTAAATCAGTTTCACCATCTGAAAGTGAAGATTTAATGACTTATGACGCCGATAACTTACAATCTCAGACCAGCTGCTCTCCATCTTCATTAGTAAAAGATAATCTGGAGCAGCCTCTTCCAGAGACTGCTAGAACAGCTGAAGCTAAAGAGATATCAACTAAGGTTAGTTCTGTTCAAGATCAGAATATTCAGATGGATGATGTAGGTTTACAAACAGAGTCGAATCCTCTGAAAAGATTAGCCCCCGAGCAACTGGAGAATGAGGGTAAGAAATTTGTGCTTGGATTAAGGAAGGTGAACAATCCATCATTTATCAATGCCCAGGAAAAATTTGAACAGCTGAGTTCGCCATCATATTCAACTGGAACAATTAGATCAATGTATCAAGATGATGGAATTGAACCTCATTCTGAAACAGTATCATCTACAACAGATACTTTACCGAGAACGACGGAGTCATGTGCAGATGAAAATATTGTCCTTCCGGCATCTAGGATAGTTCAAGTTGGTGTCTCTGAATGTGGCACCGAGCTCTCTATTTCTTCCACCCTTGATTCACCTGATATATCCGAAGCAGGAGTGGCAGATCCACATTCAGACGATGTTTCAAAGAAAAGAGTCCAAGATCCTAGCAGTGATCTAATCACGGAAGTTGAAGTCAAGGGTTCTATTACTCCAATGCAAAAGGGTATCCAACTTCTTGTGGATCAACCAGAAGAAGTTAATGAATCTAATGGCCATTCCATCACTTCAGTTGCTGTTGTAGACTCTGCACCAGAAGTTAGTGAACCAAAGCTAGAGAGAAGTTCATCAGATCAACAGAGAGAAAAGGAGGCTGATACGGGTCATGATCATCAAACATATAGATCATCTCCAGAAGCTTCTCCAAGAAGCCATTTAAATGTTCCAGAATCTCAAGGAACACCGTCTAGTCAGGTATCAATAAAGGCTAAACGGGGTAAAACTGATAAGAACCAAAAGCAAAAGTCTCCATCAGCAGGAAAGAAATCACCATCCAGTTTAAATTGCAATTCTGGCACGAGGAGTAGTACAGATAATTCTTACAAAGATCAGAAGACTGGGAAGAGAAGAAACTCATTTGATTCAGCACGACCGGAAAATGTTGAAAAGGAATTAAAAGAGAGCATTAGTAGTAACTCTCTTCCTCACTTCATGCAAGCCACACAATCTGCTAGAGCCAAGGCCTCAACCAACTCCCCAAGATCAAGTCCGGATGTTCAAGATGGAGAATTATACATCAAGAAAAGGCATTCCTTACCTGCTGATGGCCGGCAAGGATCTCCACGCATTCAGCAGTCAACATCTCGAACCCAGCAGGGAGTGAAGGGAAATGGTACGCATTCCTCTCAATTTAACTTCTTTTAAGTGATGGTACGCATACTTCTTAAAGTGGGGGTGAGGGGTGTGAGATATTCATTTGGCTCATTTTGAAAATGATCGTGGGTTTATAAGTAACGAATACATCTTCATTGGTACGAGGCCTTTGGAGAAACCCAAAGCAAAACCATGAAAGCTTATGCTCAAAGTGGACAATACCATACCATTGTCGAGATCTGTGATTCCTAACATGGTATTAGAGGCATGCCCTAAACTTAGCCATGTCAATAGAAATCCTCAAATGTCGAACAAAGAATTGTGAACCTCGAAGGTGTAGTAAAAAATGACTGTACTTTGTTTGAGGAACTCTAGAGAGGGAGTCGAGCCTCGAGTAAGGGGATGCTGTTCCAGGGCTCCATTGGCCTTAGTGGAGGCTCTATGTTGTAATTTGTTTGAGGGGAGGGAGTTCCACGTTGGCTAATTTAGGGAATGATCATGGGTTTTTAAGTAAGGAATACATCTTCATTCGTATGAGGTCTTTTGGGGAAGCCCAAAGCAAATACAATGAGAGCTTATGCTTTAAAGTGGACAATATCATACCATTGTAGAGATCTGTGATTCCTAACACCTCGTCGGTTGGGGAGGAGAACGAAACATTTTTATAAAGGTGTGGAAACCTCTTCCTAGCCGACACGTTTTAAAAACTTTGAGGGGAAGCCCGAAAGAGAGAGCCCAAAGAGGACAGACAATATATGCTAGCAGTGGGCTTGAGATGTTACAAGGGTGTTAGTGATTTACCATGTCTCTTAAAATTTATTAATCTCTAAAGTTACCATCGTATATCATCATATGAATTATTTCGAAACGTCACATCTCCTTTCCTGAATCCTACTTTCAGAGAAAATGTGGCGAAGGTAAGCAGGCAACCACATGGTGGTAACCAGCTTGAGGAGACAACTTGACCTCAATGCGTGCAGCAGCTAATTTCTGATCTACATTTTCATGAGCTTAGTTAATGAAGCCAGGAGGTGTGGATCTGCTCAGGAAAGATGTGTAAATTGCCATTTCTATCTACTAATTGTTTGTTTGTTTGTTATCTCTCCATTTCCCCCTTCCCCCTTCAAAAATTTTCCATCACCTGTTAGTAATTTACAAGTTTGTGGTCATTGTGTGCGTCATATTTGCGTCATATTTGCGTCATATTTACTAGATTCGTTACAAATGGTTTTGCTTGTGTTTGTGTTTGAGCTAGCTACAGTGTGATGAAGAGATTCAAGGGATATGTATTCTTTTTTCCCCAGCTTTTTTTTATCTTTATAAACAGAATATAATTGAGCCCTTTCTTATTTCTATTCCCTATGTACCTTTAATGTTCTGAAGTTGGGTCACAACACTTATGTTTATTTGTTAGAGGAAAAGCCCAAATAGAATAATATATGCTAGAGGTTGATTATGGGTTCTAACTTTTTACTTCATTATTTTGGTCGAAAACAACAATTAGTCTATTTACTTTCAATTTTCTATAAAAGAAAAAAAAAATGTTAAATTTGTAATGATTTAGTTTTTATTGTAAAAATTAGTGTTAAACAAAGTATTCCTTGTGAGTGTGTGTAAATCTCTCCTAGTAAACGTGTTTTAAAATCGTGAGACTGACAGCGATATGTAACGGGCCAAAGCAGACAATATCTACTAGCAGTGGGCTTTGGTTGTTACAAATGATATCGGAGCCAGACATCGAGTGGCGTGCCAACGAGTATGATAGTCTCCAAAGGGAGTGGATTGTGAGATCCCACTCGATTAGAGAGGGAAACGAGACATCGAGTGGCGTGCCAACGAGTATGCTAGTCTCAAAGGGAATGAATTGTGAGATCCCACTCGATTAGAGAGGGAAACGAAATTCCTTACTGTGGTAGATTTTGACGGTTACAAATGGTATCAGAGTCAGACACCAAACAGTATGCCAGCGAGTACGCTGGCCTCCAAAGGGTGGATTGTGGGATCCAAAGCAAAATTCCTTATAAACATATGGAGACCTCCCTCTAACATGTTTTAAAATCTTGAGGTTGACATAATTTTTTACATAAGTAAATCAATAAATTAATCGGGATTTTGTGTGTTTAAATAATAAAGATAATATTAAAATTTGATTAAATTTTTTAGGATATGGATTAATTTGATTGGAATTAACGTGAACTAAAATTGTTAAAAATTATGGATAAAAAAAAATATTTTTTATCAAACCCAATGCATTGCATCTCAGGTAGAGTAAATTTTGGTAGAAGCCAAAATAAACACCAATGTACTTGAAATAAGGAAACGAAGCCAAAAGGAAATGATGAGGCGGTAGCCGGGAAGCCTGAACCAGAGGATCTAGGGTTTTCTTCGATCTCTCTGTCTTGTTTATGTTACATGCAAATCTAGATCAGCCTTCTGCAATTCCACCTTGCACAATTTGTTGACACGTTTCGATTTAGGAACGATAACATAATCTTCTTTAAAAGTTTGAAAAACGGAGCCCGGATTCGACGAGATAGCAGTCGGGCTTTCATTCTCATCGGGACAAATTCCGACTCTTAACCGTGAAACATTTGAAGAGATAGCAGTTTGAGTACCTCTAAATATGCGAGGATTGCACAAAGGAAAAAGGGTTTCATGGGCGTCAGATCTTAATCTCCGTCAGGTAATAACTACGTTTCCTCTGATTTAATTTGACGTATTTAGGGCTTAATTTCATTGAACCGAGAACAATTTTGCGAACTAGTCATCTGCCGCCTCGATTTTGGGATTTTTTTTCCCCTCCTCATCGTTCTAATTAGTGTAGTTTTAGTCTAAATTTCATTTCTACCTAGAAACATTTGTGTTTTAAACCTTTGCTTCATTATCATGCTTTACTTACTGCTTATCTCCGTGAAGAACACAATTTGAGTCTCATGGCTCAATTCTGGTTTAGCCACTAATATCAAGTATCCTGGGAATAGAGAAGTAAATGGAAAATTTTCTGTATCACAATTTTTTGTGTCTAAATTCAAATCAATCGCATAATGAAAATGAATGGATTGATAACATAGACCCAATTGTTTACAAGTTTTATTTCACGAAGGCTTATGCCCACAAGATCACTTCGAGGCAGGGTATAGCATTTAAGTTCACCAGAGGTCTTGCCTCCGTTTGAACAAACCGTCTTTGCACCTCATACAATAGCTTGAAGATTCATATCAATCTGCTTGAAGAAATAAATCTCTACATTTTGTAACTGTGATGGTGATGTTGAGAATACCCATTAGAATCTTTAATTAAGAAAGTAACAATTTATGGAGTTAAGAATCTTTTTAGGTGAAATACACTTTTGACTTTTATTTGGTCCTAGTCCTAAGTTTAAAATAGTGACATTTTAGTTCCTAACTTCTAGGATAGAGTTTTAAAAGGTTCTCGACTTTTAGTTAAGTCGATTAACGGAAAGAACGATTTTAACTAAATTATTCCAATGTTTTTTTAGTTTAGGTGACATATCTATCTGTTCCTTCTCCCTCTGCCTACCATTCTTAGATACTAAGGGGATATTAGTTATTAGCCAGAGAATTTGCCAGTAGGATGTGGTTCTACCTGGACGAAGTGGGAGAGGAGTAAGGAAGGCAATGGTTTGAGTTCTTGGGGCTTGAGTTTACTTGGAGGAGGGTTCCAAGTTCCTCCAACTGTTTAGGTGTCTATTTGTATTTTCTAGTTCATTATCACTTTAATTCTCTAATATCTCAGTTCTTGTATTTCTATCTATAATCAAATGTTGTGCTACTGTTAAATTCCCAAAATTCTATAAGAACGATAAAATATTACGTTCATTTAGTATTTCCTTTTGCTTCACACTGAAATATTTTAAGTTTGTTTATATATAAAAAATAATGTAACCCTGACATATCATAGGATTATAGTGCAATGTTGTTTTAAGTTATATGTATATATATTTAGCTTAAAAATACACACATTATGATAACATCGTGTAGATTTTATATAAATTGTTGATATTAGAAACTAAAAGTTTTATGACTATTATTTTTTTTTTATACGCTTACAAGTAGTAAGCGAGTATGTTCATCCAAACATATGTTTTATAACATATTTTTTGAAGAGTAGCTTGTACCTCTATGATTCGAACCTCATATTTCTAGGAGTTTTTGTAATTATCATAGTGCAATGTTGTTTTAAGTTATATGTATGTATATTTAGCTTAGAAATACACACATTATGATAACATCGTGTAGATTTTATATAAATTGTTGATATTAGAAACTAAAAGTTTTATGATTGTATATTTTTTTTTTATACGCTTACAAGTAGTAAGCGAATATGTTCGTCCAAACATATGTTTTATAACATATTTTTTGAAGAGTAGCTTGTACCTCTATGACTCGAACCTCATGCTTCTAGGAGTTTTTGTAATTATCAATCTGTCCTTGTTCTTTCGGATGAATTTTTTTCTCTCTCTCGTTTTTGGTAGTAGGTAGTTTAGGTTCTAATTTGGCTCCTTTTATTTGAATATCTTTTATATGCTCTTACGCTAACAGGAAACAAATGCATCGTTCGTTTGCAGGTTAGGCTGTTCTTGTCTGAGGACTGTCCTTCCCAAGTGGGATTGGGTGCCCAAGATCACCTTCAAGCAAAGGCATCGTGGCTCTTGCATTCTACTGGATCAGGTTCTGATGACACTTTGCCTCCTGGATTTGAAGTAGCTCATTCAGAGAATCAGTCGCAGATTAAGCTCTCACAGATCCCTGTTAATCAATGGAGATGTCCGCCTAAGGTAAGTAGTGATTTCATTTTCAATTTATGTTGAACAACTAGAACTATAGCTCTGCAAGTTTAACATGAAATTCATGCTTTTTGTCCCATGGCAGTTTTTTTTCTTCTTTTCCTTTTAATGTTTATTCCCGTAGTTTGTGCTGAATTTGACGTGGCAAGTGGTTGTTGGTGAAGAAAGCCGAGAGGTAGTTGTTGAAAATCAGAGAGAGATGAGAGTTCTTGAAGCGGTTTATCCTCGGCCATCTGCAATTCCTCCTAAGTTGATTACTTCCTTTGCACCTTATAGTTCTGTTTTGGCATTGGTTTGTTTGTTATTCTTTATACTGAAAATCCGTTTGGTTTGCATCCCTACAGCCCGTCCGTAGTAGCTGATTCAGAACGTGCCAATGTAGATGACAGTCGAACACCTCTGATTCCCATTACTCCTGTTGAAGATGAAGATGCAACAACCGAGACCTCGTCTGATTACGCAAGCCCCGCCTCTGTCCTTAATACGAGTGCACAGCCCTCCCCATTTACTCCTGCTGGTAGATCTACATCTCAACATGTTTTACTAAATGCGATGTCTTCTACTTCTAGTGTGAGTTCTATGGCTGGAATGGATCTTGGCAACAAACATGATGTAGTAGCTGCTGCATCCGCGGCACTCGGTGCACTTGTGAAGAGCAATGAGATAGGTAACTCGATCGACCGCGAATTACTTGTTAATATTCTCAACAATCCAAAAATGATCGAGCAGCTGGTTGTGGATTCTGGTGTCGTCACAAGCACTCAAAAGCCAATATCATCTCCTGACCCACAGCTTGTACATATGCCTATGTCCGAAACCAATGCCACCATTACGCCTCCTTTTTTCTCTCAACCAAATGGAGGGAGTGTAGCACCTGTCCCCAACGCACACCCTTCCTCAAGGGGTGTACCAGTTTCTTCTTCCCTGCCCTCCAATGGAGCCCCAATGAAGGACTTGAATTACTATAAAAGTTTGATTCAGCAACATGGAGGGGAGAGACAGGACGATCCCCCTCGGCAGCAGCAATTCCCGAACCGTCACAACCAACACTTGGGTACAAACCAAGAGTTCTTACAGAACCAGCCATCAAGAGAAGCAAAGTTCAAGATAATGAAACCCTGCATATATTTTAACAGCCCGAGAGGATGTCGACATGGAGCTAATTGTGCGTATCAGCACGACCCCGTGTTCCAGCAGAGAAGTAGTAGCGTGCCAGAAATGCCTACTAGCGCCAAAAGAACAAAGGTCGATAGAGAAATCAGCAGTTAAAAAGTAGAGTACCGTTACGTATCTCGGTCAATGCGTCCTTTCCTAGTTGTGAATGCTATATGCCCAAGGTTTCATCTCTTTAGCTGGAAAGTTCTTTAATTGTTATGTTTCTATCTGTGTCTGCACGAGATAACCATGGTGATGAGGCCAGGGATTCTCTTTGCCACAATTGATTTAGTAATTTTTAGCATGAAAACAGAATGTCCGTTTGATGATGAATTTGTTGAGATGATAGGCTTTTTGAAGTTTATGGTTAGTAGGATTGTTAGATGATGTTAGATTGCTCGAGAGGGCAACTATCATATATTCAATATCACTCTCGTTTAGTTGTAATCTTGATTTATCTATGCACGATTCATTTCTCACATAACTTGTACTTTATAACGAATGGGAATGTTTTCTTAATTTCAAGCTTAAAACTCGTTATTTTCATTTAACAAAATTTATTTACCGACACCCAAATTTTATTTTTCGAAGTTTCAGACTATCGTTCAAAAGTACGAACATGTAAGCTATCGTTTAACTTTACGGAAGCCATAGCAGCAGATGAGGTACTACATCCTCCTTCTGACCCTTGCAACCATGTGGTCCTGTATCACGAGCCCCCCCTCCTGCATCGTGGTTCGATGTAAGAGCTTCGATTAGCAGAAGAAGTGGTTAAGCTGGGCCCAATTTTGTGCCCCAGAGTGGGTGCAAAGAGCAGGCCTAACTTGTCCAAAACGACACGTCGCCTTACCTTAATGCTCACATTGGGTCGTCGTGTCGTACCATTGGCTAAGGTACGTCCGTAAAGTCCTTCGAAATGGGTTGGGGGCCCTTTATTTACTTTCCTCTAAATCCTATTTAATTTAATTTACTACTCCATTATTTGTCTTTTGGAGAAAATAAGGTTGAGACATCCAACGGTAAAATATTATTTCAAACATATCCTAAAATTAACTTATTATATAAAAATCAAAATTTTAAAATATTGAGAAATTATACAAACTGACGGCGTAGGAAATAGTACGTGCATGGGGATGGGAATAGCCTAGCTGGCAAAGTCCACACTTCCAACTCGGATCCGACCTGTCGTTCGGCAATAAAATTTATATTTAATTATATAAGAAAGTCACCGCCCTTTGTGTGAGGGGCAGGGGCATATATGACTTTCTACCCTTCCCGCGTCTTGTTAACAATTCATCTCCTTCACAGGACACGCCTTTCTTTTTTACCACTGTGACCAAATTGTCCTTCCATTTCAATCATTCTATTTTCTGTTTTTTTTTTAATGGAGATTTATTAATGTAGAAGCACATGCTACAGTAATTTCTGCAGGAAGCATATGCAGCGTGGAAGAGTATAGATATTCACACTGCCCTCGTTACCTCATGTCGTTTGCCCCCACACTTTGTAGAGGTGGGGTGTTCGTGGATTGAGTAGAGACATTTTCTACACCAAATCCCATTATTCGAGTCGTAAATTTTTCAGCTCAAACAATTTTTATTAAATAATAAACTTAATCTAACTTAACCCATCCATAAATTTCTTAGATTGAGTTGGTTCGAGTTGTTTGTCATTTATTTAAATTTTTTATTTTAATAAAAATAAATATTTGCCAATAAAATATCTCTTTATTTATTTTTAAACATTTAATTAAGATTTATAATTCAATTTTAATATATATTTAAGGATTATTGGAGAATAAACAATAAAAAAAAATTGATTATAAAATTAAACAATTATATATATATATATATATGCCCAAAATGTAATTTTTAAAATTAATTGTTTATTTCAACTCAATCTAACTTTTTTATTTATTTAAACTTAATTTACCCTAAATGGTTGGATAAATCTCTATCTTTTTTAGTTTTTTTTTAAAAGAGTTTATTAATGATATTATTATTATTATTATTTCTAATGGACCAATGTGTTTCAAATCATTATAATTATTATTGTTGAAAATTATGAGCTTGTTTATTATATTCAATATGAAATACAATTTAGTCAAATAAGCTTTTGAGGAACAAAAAAGAAAGAATAATTAGTCAAATAAGAATTTGACACGTAGACAAATCCGAACGAGATCGTACTTAGGTTTGAATGTGACTACGTGGTCAAATGCTGACAAGGCATTCATACTAAATATTAGCAACTTAAAAATATTATATTTAAAAATTGAAAAATAGAATTCTATATGTTATTTATTTATTTATTATTATTATGATTATTATTATTTTAAATGCCCACATCGGATCGAAGGGAGCAATCACCAAACTTGACCGATCACGTATTAAGTAAAAATAATCTTTCTCCATAGAACGAAATCTCTAAACTAAGCTTCAGATTTGGTCGTTCAATGTATCAAATATATTAAAGATTTATAATTAAAAATTAAAAATTGAGTTTTTTTTTTTTTTTTTTAATTTGATGAAATTTATTGTAAACTTAAAAATTCAAATATTCATTACAATTTTAAAATTTTAAATTTGATGAATATAATTAACACTTTTATGTAGGGAAGAGAGAGAAAGATAACACGCTTACTTGTTTTTAATAAAATATAGAAAGTCAAATTATCCATGAGAGTGAGCACCGGTGGGACCATACTGCCGGCACGTGCTTCTTGGAACCTTCAATTTTCACTTTGGTTTTTTCTTTTCATTCTAATTATTTATATTTCATGCCAGCTGGATACCATAAACAAAAAATTAAAATTAAATTTTGAAATAATCATTAAAAAAAAAAACCTACTCCTTTATTATTATAACCTAAGATTATGTATTTTCATGTCAATGTCACACTATTAACCAATTTTCTTATATATCTATATTTATTACATCTATACTAATAATATTCGACATTATAAATATAATAAAAAATAATATTTGCGTTCATATTAACGTTTGGATAAGTCCCATCCATCTACATGTTCATACGGTTATGAAACGACTATTATGAATGACATTATGTATCAGTCATTAGACACGTCTACTCGATAGAAACATTCCAATATCCCACTAAGCCAGTTCAATTCAACTTACGTATGATGACATTTACGTACCAAATCGACTCCTTTGATTCCAAATAAAACGCTCGACTCGGTTTAATTTATTTCAACTCAATATAAGCTCGTACCCTAAACCCTAAAAAAAAACTACACAAAAACCATCTTTTGGCTCAATAATCTATTTTCATTGCTCTTTTTACGGTCGAGTTTTTGACTTTAGCTTAAAAGTCAACATGAACGTAAACTTTTATTTGGGTAGATAATTACCTAACGAAGGAAATGATTACCAATTTTTTTAAATTAAAAACAAAAAGAGATCAATATTGTGTTCATATTATCACTTTGATGATATTAATGATATCAAAGAACATAGTCTATATACATTTATAAGTTAAATACGATCACACTTGTAACATAAAGTGGAAACAACTTCCAAAGGATTTAAAGAAAGGGTTGACTTCAAAAAAAAACATAAGCATTTGTCAACATCGTTTACATCAAAAGAATTAACATTTCCTATAATTTTCGAATTTACATTAATTAATTTGAATATTTGATTCATGAATGTAAAAAACACCCCCGAAGCAAAGATAATGGAAGGATTCATTAAAGACATCGTTGTGGATAATGTTTTGGTTTGTAGCCATGAGAAAGGAACAGTCATTTTCGTGTGTCTTATATATATATATATATATTTATTTATTTATTTATTTATTGCAAAACCCTAAAATAGTGAATTATATTAAAAAATATCATATTTTCACGAAATATTAGGATTATTATTATTTTTGTCCTTTATATATATATATATATAATGAATGAATTTACATTTTAAAATTTCCATTAATGTCACTATCCATTAATCAAAGCTTATTCAAAATCTCTATTATTATTTCTAATTACAACATCCTCCCTTTTTTTTAATGAAAAATAAAATTAAAACAAAATGGACCTATAAACTAATAATTAAATAAGAATAATAATTAACTCTCATGAAAAATAAAATTAAAAAAAAAATAGTTGGGACCCAAATAATTAAAGATTTTTTTGGGAGTTATTTCACATTGGTCCTTAACTTTTATCTAATTTTTGTTTTTGAGTCTATTAATGTTTTGAATTTTGCATTTCAACCTCAAAATTTTATGGAATTTACAAATAGTCCTTATATGGATATGAGACATATGACACATGTAGATCGATGAATATAATTACATCACATGTTTTTTCAATAAATTAGGCCTAACATTTATTTTGTAGGGACCAAACATAGAATTTAGTAAGGTTTTGGAGTATTTTACATATTAAAATAAAAATATAAGATTGAAATTGAAACATTTTAGACCCCCAATTATTCATTTATTAAAATAAAAAATATTGAAATAATAACAAATTTTCTTTAAAAAAAATCTAAATTTTAGATAACATGTAATTCACATAATACAAAAATTTAACCAATCCGATCATATATTATAATCACAAACCATTTTAATAATAATGTATGGAATAATTTATATAAAATTTTTACAAAATTGGAATCTATATGATTAAAATAATGAATATACGGTTGTAACATTAATAATAAAATAATAAAAGAATGAAAAGGAATACGTGTTGGAAGCTATGATAATATAAAATAAATAATTAATTTTTTTTTTAAAAGGAAAAAGTGGGTCCCACCATCGTACACATATGGCCTGTCCTTTGCTTCCTCCTCCACAACCCCACATGATTTTGTTACCTCCGAGTCTTCTCCCCCATAAATATCGAACCCCATTTCCCCAAACCCTTCACTCATTCCATTTCATTTATCCATGGCGGTGGTGAAGCAAATTATGAAGCGTTGCTCAGGTTTGAGGAGCAATAAGAACAAGAACAATCAGCTGCAATGCGGCGGCGTTGGCGGCGGCGGCGGCGGTGCCGGTGCCGGTGCAGGGGAGATTCCGGTGGATGTGCCGAAGGGGCATTTTGTGGTGTATGTGAGTGAGAATAGGAGCCGCTACATCGTGCCGCTCACGGTCTTGACGTCGCCTGAGTTTCAAATTCTTCTCCAATTGGCTGAGGAGGAGTTTGGGTTCAGTCACCATATGGGCCTTACTATCCCTTGCGAGGAACAGGTCTTTCAGTCCCTTACTTCCATGCTCCGATAAACCCGAGTTGAATCGAACTAAATTGAATCGAATCTAACAGTCATCGAGGTATTTAGCGTTATAGATACCCAAATCTCTCTCTCTCTCTCCCTCTCGAGTAGCTGTTTCCAGTTACTAATACACACCGAAACTGTACTCGAGAAATTATTCGAAGAGATCAGAAGAATGTAGCTGACGATTTTAATTCCGAGAGATTTTAGCTAGAATTCTCTCAAACATACGGTACAAAATTTGTCTTTTTTTTTTTTTTTCTTATTTCATAAATTATAATGAAGTTTTTTTTTTTTGTTCTCTTAGTTTATATCAATTTCTTTTTTAGTTTAAAAATTTGGGAATTGATTTGGTCTTGGTTGGTCCTTTTTCATAAACGACCAAAAAGATTAGCTTTGTTTGGCAACAATATTATACTAAAATAATAAAATTTGAGTATAATAGTACAGTTAATGTAATCATTTTATTTTTATATCAGATATGTTTGTTAAATTTTTTTATTCGAACATCAAAATATTTAATAAATTATATATAATTAGAATTGGAATATGGAATTAAATAAATAATAAGAACAAAAAATGCAAAGAAGATTATGATTAATGCATATAATTAAGGGGAAATAATTGGATTAGGTTTAAGTGAAGTGAAGAAGGAGAAGCTAGAATATAATAAAAATAAAAATTTTAAAAATATTTATTTAAAACATCCGTACGATCTACACAGAGTGGCTCACGCGCTTCACCAGTTGTCTATGTCCTCTCTCTCTCTTCATTTAGATTGGAGACAATAAAGCTGACAATGATAATACTTAGATTAATATATTTCTCTAACAAAAATAGTTTATTTTTTGAGCTAGTAAAAAAAATAAATTTAACTTTTAATTTTTTGTCATTTATTTTAAAAAATATTTCATTATAATACATTTTTAGTATGTATAAATATTTTTAAATACTTGATTTTTAAACTCATATATTTCTATTTAAAATTATTTTTAAAACGCAAAAAATTAACATATAAATTAAAAATAGATCGTAGTGATATATGATTTTATAGGGGTAATGTATAAATATAGCTAGTTTAGCTATATTATTTTTTTTTTGTCACAAACGTGCATTGAGTGAAATTAGAAAAAGTGTTCGATAGAAAGTACTTTAAGAAAGTGACTAAATATTTATTTTATTTAAATATTTCACGTCATAAAAAGAGCTCAAATTTATCATTAGTCGATTTAAAAGATTGAAATATGACGTGAATTGAATTAAATATAAATATTTAAATAAACGAGGATAAAAATTTGATGTGCCCAAAATTAAAAGGTGGTTACAATGTCAAATTAAGGTGTAATTAATCACTTGAAATTAATTAATTGTGTCTTGCGTGTGGGGCTGCCCAAACATCCCCTTCTTAAATTAAACTGACCCACGTTATTTAGGGCACTATATGAACCCTACCCTATCCCTAATTTTAGCTCTATTTTTTTTATTGGAAAGATTTCTAATTCTTTGCAAGGAATGTTTTGTTTTTATTGTCAGTGAAAATGAGATCTCATAATTCACCCTCTTTGGGGGCCCAACATTCTTATTGGCACACCGCCCGGTGTCGGACTCTTATACCATTTGTAACCGTTCAAGCCCACGTACAGATAAGTTTTCCCTTATGAGCTTTCTCTCGAGCTTTTGATATCTGTAAAAAGTTTTCACACCCTTATAAATAATGTTTTGTTCTTCTCTCCAACAAAGGTAGAATCTTGTTATCATTGACGGTTGACGATCGGTGCCGATTATAAAATTAATTTTTAAAAATTATACACGATTATTCATCAAAATATAATCTCCCCCAATTAAAAAAATTCAAGTGAAATTAAAATTTATCTTATTGTATTTTTTTTTATTATTAATTGACTTTATTTGTCTTGAAAATATGGTCTTATTATTAATATAATAAATTCTATCAAAATTAAAAATTAAGGGCATAGAATATATGAGAAAATTGCACGTTTTCAAATTCCAAAAAAAAAAATAATAATTAATTAATTTGAATACGAAAATTAAATTCTTCAAATGGGCCCATTAGTGCGGGATTGGTTCGGCCCAAAACAGACAATATTTCAATGGTCCAACCGCCCTTCCTCAGAAATAAACCGCCCAAATTTTCAACCTAACATTTAATTTTTTAAATTTCTTTTTATTGACAAAATTAAATGAATTGAATATTCAGGTTATCTGTTCCCTCACCGACTGGATTTTCCATTATCCAAAACGTTTGAACTCATAATTTTGTCCACCCACCAAAATAAATAAATAAAAAAAATGAAACTCTAATTAATTTATAATTAAATTTTAAGTCGAATTTTACAATTAATTTCTTTTTAATTATATAAAAATAAAATAGAGATATTAAATTAAATAAATAAAATCTAATTTGGAAAAATAGTTCGAGATTTGGGTCAAAAATATAGTTGTCGGGTACGTTAAAAAAATGAGTAATTTTACCAAACTCCTTTTTAAATCCATCATTTTGTTGGGCCGATGAATACTGCAACTAACGGGCCTAAGCATACGGCCCATTTACTCAATGGGTTTCTTGGCCCATTATGTTAGCCCACTTTGCGTGGGTATTCAGGATGGCCCAATATAGATACTTATATTGTTATTATAGTTTATGTGGATAATAAAAATTATAAAAATAAAGCGGTTCATATACGAATCAACCATATACTTTGGGTCTAGAATTTCAGGAAGGTGTGTACCATATTTAATCGAACTAGATTCGGTTTGGTTCGGCGAGTGTAGGTGAGACCATTGAAATGGAGTTTCAAGCCTAATGAATTTCGAGCAGGCCTAGTCACCCAAAACTCATGGATTTCCTTTAGGTTGGTCTTACAACCCTAGTCTATTTTGGGTCTGATTTCATCGGTAAGAAGAGAATTCAAAAAATTAGAAAATTCGAGGTTTTTTTTTTTTTTTTTTTTTTTTTTTTAAGTTTAACATGGAAGTAGATATTCAAACTTAACATGATAACTTGGTCGGTTAAAGTTATACACTTTAGACTAAATTATGAACCACCTAATGTATTCGAGAGTATGAATGACATAGGCTTTTCTTATTTCGGGTAGGTTTGGGTGTGAAATAGATAAGGTTTAAAAGCTTCACGTCAGCCATGAAATTCTTGTGTACAACTAAGATGTGAATATTAAACTTTATATTTTGGATATGAAAATGTAGTTGAGATTGGCATTTCATGGGCCATGTACGACACACATCCAAACAAAGATTGGTGTTGACTTCAGCATATTAATTTAATTATAAACTAATTTCAAGCACATCCCATCCCATTTTTTATATTCCAAAATCTAAACAAAATAATTATATATATATATATATATATATATATATATATATATATATATATATATATAAAAAAAAGATTCTTTCAACTCGATTTCATATTTTTATAAATTTTATTGGATCCATAAATCAGACACGAGAGGCCAAGGAAAAGAACACATAAAAAGGGAACTTTTCCTCGCTCCAACCATTTATCATTTTGGCTTAAGGATATGTGTACACAAAGAATTTGCCTCCTAACTCGGGTTATTAATGCAGTGAATAGATCTGTCATTTCTTGAGACCCGAAAGTTTCACTATTTTTTTTTGTCTCCGTATATTTTTTAAAAGGTTCTCAATGAAAAATAAAAAAGGTAAAAATATTAATTATAGTTATTTAATGTGCGGCAAAAACTAATATTAATTATAATTTGCATAAAATAAAATTTAGATATAATAAAGAAAATTTGAAAGATAATGTAATTGAATAATATAGTCACAAGAGGGATCTGAACTAATCATTAATTTATGAAACTTAGATATTGAAATTAATAATTTGGATTACGTAGCTTGTTTTGGCATTATTATTATTATTATTTTAAAAAATCAACTTGAATGTTCCCCAGTGCCAACCCATACCTCCAAAAATGCAAACATGTTCTACGTGATCATATTTAATATCATATATTATATAGTTTTGATATTAATTATTCCGATTCAAGAATCAAATCTTTTGCAATTTGTTACTTTTTATCATTTTTACACATATATTTAGGTTACAATTAAACTAATTAAGACAATCATTAAACATTTCATTAATTCCAAATAAAATAGTAATTTGGGCATAATTTTGATAAATAAGGTATTTATTATTGTTATTTTGATAGTCAATAATTTGATTAAATTAGGAAAAGAAAAATCATTTTCTAAAAAAAAATAAGGAAAAAAAAAATGTAAGAGTAATAGAATAAAACGACGACCAATAGAAACCAGAATATAATCTACGATAAAATAGGCTAAAATCCCGCAAGAATCTATTTGCCCACAACTTCTTGGAGTCTTTGCCCATAAAAAAATGTTTTTAAAAATTTAAAATTAAAAATTAATTAGGGATTTGATCACGACAACATTTCATCAAAATTTTAAAAAATAATAAATAAAGTTTTTAGACTTTTAGTTGACTGTGGAATGTGACGATCTAATATATTCGATTTGCACGATTCACACCGTTGGATAAGTGGAATTTTGGCCGTTGATATGGATGACTTTCTAACAAACATACAAATATTATATGATATTCATTATTTTATATACAATAATTTCAAAAGCTATAAATAATTGTTTTTTTCTAATCTTGTGAACCTTTAAATTTTGTGCCTAAAGATATTCTCACTCCTTAAATTAAATCAAATCTAAAATTTTTTATGGTAATGTGTTAAGATCTAATTAAAATCTTGTATCGTTTTTTTTTACAGTGAACTAGCAATTGCAAGCTAGTCAGGTAAAAAATCAAATTTTACGGACAATTCTAACGTATGGTCAAGCCTCGAGCCACGTTTCGAGAGAAATTGTTTTAAAAAATGTGGATGAGTCAAGTCACTGGCATGCTATGGACAATACGTTCTAGACAAACATGACCATGATACTTAGCTCCTTAAAAATAATATTTTATTAATTTTTCATTTTAAAAGTTCAAAAAAATAAAATTTAATTATAATTTTAGGCTTAAACTTTGTTTTTAAAATTTTAATTTATATATTTTAGATTATTGAACTTCAATTCTATATCTAATAATTATTTAAAAATTAAAAATTAAATAGATGCAATAAATTTGGTATATAATAAATGTATGAATTTATAATGTTTTCCAAGAAGCTTTTACGTGGGCCAAATTGAGGAATTTTGAAGCATAAGGGAACCTCTGGAGGAGAGGCCACGTGGGGGCTGTATGGAGCGTACGGCGTCGTTTTCTTCCTCAATTCTTCTTGAAAACTCTTTGAAAAGGATTGCCTTTGACCTGTTTATGAGGTGCCTTTCTTGGAACCTTCCCTTCAAATTGTTTTTGCTATATAATTTATATGTTAGACTTACTAATATTTTATCATTTTATATATTTTATTAAAAAATTAAAAAGTTATAAATTAATTTCAATTTCATTTGTTTTAAATGTACATAACAATAAATTAATAATTAAATTAAAATAATATTTGGGTGGCTGGTTCAATTTTAATTTTTATAATTTTAATCATATTATTATCATTGAACTAATTTCAATAAAAATTAATTAAAATCGCACTAAATTTTAAAATTAATTAAAGGAATTTGAAGAATATTTTTTTTTTTAATTTTCAAAATCGCACTAAATAATCATTAGATAATAAATAACCAATGATTGCCACTCTTTCTCAAAATGCAATAATAAAGAAAATTAATTAAAATAAAAAGTTGATTTCACAAAAATTTGGAAATAGAGACCCGTGACCTAAAATTATAAATCGAATTATTTAAATATTATTTAATTATCCACTTTCTCTTCACTATATACGGCTAAAGTACGATATGACAAGAATAAAAGCTAATTTGTATGAATTAATAATGTAGGTGTGAATAGCAAATATTTGATGTAATCTAATGTATTAAACTCCCCCACGCATAACGCTCTTAATTATTTGTTTTATTATATAGTTTGCTTCATATATTATTTGCTAGGTTCATTCACAATAGGCAAGAAAATAATAATTATTATAAACTATAAATACGATATATCACGAAACGAGAAATAGAGGAGAATTTGAGTGGTGGGCCTTGAAACTCGTCACCTTTTTGGGATATAAAAATGGGCCTTTTCCACCCACCATTTCTCCCTGCACCCACACCGTCTCTTCTTTCTCTCTCTCTTTTCTCTTAATAATTTTGCAAAAATAAGAAAAATGGAAGCGGAGCGGCGAGAGGCAGAGATACACCGTACGGCGGCGGTTGAGGCGGAGGTGGAATCGAGGTTCCGTCGTATCTGCGTGTTCTGCGGCAGCAGCTCCGGGAAGAATCCGAGCTATCAAATTGCCGCAATTCAACTCGGAAAGCAACTGGTATTTTAATTTTTTTTTTTTTTTTTTTAATTTCTTTCTTTAATTCTTCGAAATTTAGAAACAATCAGAGAAGAAAGATGAACAAATCAAAAAATCTGAAGTTTGAATTTCGAAGTTCACACGTGTGAAATTGAAATCGCAGGTCGAAAGGAACATTGACCTTGTTTATGGCGGAGGAAGCATTGGGCTTATGGGCTTGGTTTCCCAAGCCGTCTACGACGGCGGACGCCACGTGTTAGGGTATCATTGGTTCTCTCTCATCTTCTCTCCCATCTCTCTCTCTTTCTCTCTTAGTTTTATTCAATTTGGGTTTGTTTTATTGCAGAGTGATCCCAAAATCTCTGATGCCAAGAGAGGTAATTAAAATTTATTTATTTAATTTTTTGTTAAAAAAAAAAATGTAATTAATTAATTATTTATTTATATGTATTTTTCTTTCAGATCACTGGAGAGACAATTGGAGAAGTGAGAGCTGTATCTGGAATGCACCAACGCAAAGCTGAGATGGCGCGTCAAGCGGATGCATTTATTGCCTTGCCTGGTACTTCTATTTCTTCCTATTTACATTTTCGCCCCTAATTTTTTTCTTTTTACAAAAATTGGACTTTATTAATACAATTTTTAATTTACATAGGAAATTATTTAACATTTTTTCACTGACAGGTGGCTACGGAACACTGGAGGAACTGTTGGAAGTCATCACTTGGGCTCAATTGGGCATCCATGAAAAGCCGGTACAAATAAATAAATTAATTAAATAATTTAAAGATAAGTAAATAAAAGCTTTAATTTAATTAAAATAAATAAATAAATATTACAGGTAGGGTTGCTGAACGTGGATGGGTATTACAACTCGCTCTTGTCGTTCATTGACAAAGCAGTTGACGAAGGCTTCGTGTCACCAGCTGCCCGTAGCATCATCGTTTCTGCCCAAACTGCCCATGAGCTCATCTCCAAGCTAGAGGTACAATCCACTAATCTATTATAATAATTTTGAGTTTGGAATGATTTAAAAATATTCATAAAAAGTCAAAGTTAATATCGAAACTTTTTTTAATAATCGTTTTTTAGGGTCCAATTCAATCATGTAATTATATCTATCAATTTTCATTGGTGAACAGGAGTATGTCCCGAAGCATTCTAGCGTAGCGAAACTGAGCTGGGAAATGGATCAACAACTCGGTTATACAATAAAGTCAGACATTTCTCGTTGACCTTAATGACAGTATATGTATAGATTAATCATTATAGATCGAATTATGGTCGTAGTATTGGTTCGTAATATCTGTAAAAAAAAAATTGCCAATTGATTTGTTTGATAGGAAGCTGATTAGGTCAATAGTGAGTTATGTAAGCAATTATATTGTAGCATTTTTTTCACATGATATATTAAATTAATAACTATATTTATAAATTATAGTGTTGTATATTTTGACTGTTCAATGGAATTGATGGGTCTTTGAAGGTAGCTTTCAATATTTTTTTTAATTAAATTAAAAAAAGGAGAGAAAAAGAAAAGAGTAAATAAAGCAAAAACTAGTGGGAATTTTTTATTAATTTAATTTGGATTAATTATGGTTGGTTCAAAATCGAGAGATGAACTGGTCAGATAAGATCGAATTGATATTAAATCGAACTAGTCTTCTTCTTTCTCATTTCATGTGTGTTTTTGCTCCGTTAGGTTTTTTCCCTTCGACGGTCAATTATTAATTTCATAGTTTTAAAACGTGTCTGTTAGGGAGAAGTTTCCACACCCTTACAAGGAATTTTTCGTTCCCCTCTCCAATCGAGGTAGGATCTTCCAATCCACCCTACATGGGGGTCAGTGTCCTTGCTGACACACCGTCCGGTGTCTGGTTCTAATACCATTTATAACAGTCAAAGTTTATCAAAGTTTACCGCTAGTAAATATTGTCCACTTTCGCCGTATTTATTGGACTTTTAGCTTCTCACTTTATGTGAGAAAATATGAAAATGTCAAGGCTCTCCTCCAAAACCCTAAATTATTGAATCGAGATGCGAAAAATATCGAAATAGGTTAGAAATCAGATTTTAGTACTTACATTTTTTTTAAGAAACAAAAGACATATTTACCCTTTTTTTAGGCGAACACGTATTGAAGAACGATGTGACAATCGACAGAGTTCCATCGTACATGAACAAGAACAGCATGGCGTCGTGACTCGGATTTAGTAGAACGAATTATTGAAACTCGAGACGACAGGTAGCGTGGAGGGTAGGAAAAAGGGTTAGAAAAGGACACGAGTGGGAGTGAGTGTGGAAGAGGATATAATTTCAATTGGTTACAATAGGTTAGAATGGATTGATGTTAGTTGTTTTATTGGGACAAAGACATTGTACTAAAAAGAGGTTCACGTGGGCATGACTTTTGCTAAAAGAAAAAACTGATTGCATCACAAAAGGAAACAAACGCTAAATTAGAATAGTCTTTTGGGACATCAAAACGTAAAACCTTCCAAATCCCGCAGTGTTGTTTGACCATCTCTGTCGTTTTAGCTCCACTTTTCACACCCACTTCATAACCTCACGTGCTTCTCACGTTCTTTTCATTTTATTTACTCCGTTCGTTCATTTGACTCGTGCAGTCCTAGTTTTTTAAAAATCGAAAATCCGGCAGAGAACTCGATTTCTAGAAGAAAAAAATAAATAGAGAATTTTACGAGGATAATGAATGAAATAGGAAACGGAAATGGATATGCACCGTGCACAACTCTACTTACTAAACCCTAGATTATGGGTAAGAAGACAATTATCTTGTTGGTAAATAGATATGTTGTCTTGAAATGGACTATATTTTTACTATGGTAAAAATTATAAAAATGTTTTAATTGTCTTGATTTATTGGTGATGGGTAAAATAAATGCTAGACGAACATGTCACCTTACTTCGAAAATGTCTTTAGATTATGCGTTCAACTCATAATTAACCTTATTTAAAACTATTAACACATTGATATGAGTAATTTATATGTTTTACCGCTTAGTCAAGAGATTCTGTCTAGTTATTTATTGTGTATCAAATTAACTAATATACGACAACTTCGACCTCGATCACTTAATCAACAACACTAACAAAAGGAAAATGAAGTAAATAAAATTACAAATAACAGCCAATAATTAATAACAAAATTAAGAATTACAAAAAAAAAAAAATAATAATTTTAGGCAATTTGAAAAGCCAATGAATGAGAGCCACAAATGGAAATGAATAGCTTTAATAGAGAGAATATTTCCCCTTTGAGGTGGGGGTTTTGTTCATGTGAAAGCAGAGTATCTAATATCATCTTATGGAAAAGACTAAGCATTTTTAGACCAAGAAATTTGATTCCAATGGCCATCCATCCACAATGCTCCGAAATCCTTTGAAAGGGACCGCCTTCGATTTATAAAAAGTATAGAGGCTAAAGTTCAAATTTTAAAAATTACAAGGACTAGAATAAAATTAACCTAAAGTACAGGGATCAAAATGATAATTTAACCGAAAATAAGCCGATTTTGTAGCTTCTGAAAATGTAATGGTACAACTAGGCTCTGAAACCTTGAACCTGAAATTTGAAGGATCATATCCATTTTGGCCTTGAGATAAGAATTAAGCAGCTACGTTGACGACGTCCTGTTCGAGATTCTCGGTTCCAGATTTATAAAAGTCCAACATTTCTTCTTCAACAGGATGGGTCTTTCCTACAATCACAAGGCAATGTAGAGGCGACCCGAAATCAATACTTCTTAATTGCTTCATGGTGCCCGCTACAATCATCTGACTTTCGCTTCCGAGACGAGCAAATCCGACACACAGCGTGTCGTCATTGTATACTGCAACATGAAATCAATCAATCAATCAATCAATCACAAACGTTTGTCACCTATGCATACGATGTGGATGAAACGATATACCGTCATTTCTGTTACCTACAAAACTGAAAAAACGATCTTAAGCAAAGCTTGGAATACCGGTGTGGTGTTAACTCCGACGATCAAGTTAGCTCTTGATTCTTGGAGCCTAACCATACTAGTCACCGGTTTTCCGAGCTTTGCTTAAGAACGTTATTTCGTTCAGCGATTACAGAATGGAAGGTAGATTCAGTCATCGATACCATCTCGACCGAGCAAACAAAATCTTAAACAAAAAAATTACAGGTCATTTATGTGTTTATACCAGATTGTCCTTCCATTTGCTCAACCTCTAAGAGCTGCTCAATTGCTGTGTTTATAGACATAAATCTAGGTGGTTCATACTCTTTCCTTCCCCTGAAAAGTTTAGGTAAATCAGAACATGGGAAGCATTGCAAGTAACGTTAATCGACCTAAGCCGTTGGGGATCGGTTACAAACCTGCATAAAGACTCCAACGATGGCTCCTTTACTCGTATATCTGGAGAAATATAATATTAACCAGACGTGTCAATGAAATAGATATACGACGCGGGACTAATCGACAAACATACAATTCAACACTAAACAAAATACTAACGAATTCTCAGACATAGGACGGGATGAGACAAACGTTATGCCTTTAAAAGAACACGATATATCACAATTCCATGGGATTACCTTAACTTCAACACTACTTTTTATGTCAAAGTTGTAATATCTTAGTCTGATGCATAAGTTAGATTAGCAGTTCTTGAGCAACTAATACAAGATTAACAAAATCCTACCTAACAAGCAGAGTGTGTGCAAACCAAGTCCACGGTTTTTCTGAATTTTCTCATAGAAGCTACTCGGTTTCCACGTTTCGGTAAAAAACGGTATCGAAACAGTCTCCCCATACCGATATAGTTGCAAGCCACAAATTCCAATTGCATTCATCACAGATGCATTGTAAACCACTCTGACTTCAATCCCCAAACTCTTTGCTCGAACAACCAGATCGGAGTGTGTCGTAGCTCTGTATTCAATTAGATCATCAGCTAGATTTTTCTTTTTGTTATAGATAAATTCAATATCGCCAAAATAAAATTAATTTTCTCCCGAAGTTAGGATCAAGAATGATAATTTCTTAATTCTTCCTGATATAAGCATGAAAAACAGCCCGAATTTATGAAAATTTTCTCTAATATGTGATAATCTTGGCATTTGAATCATCCAGAATCGTGAATCCGTGAGAAAAATACAAGATTCAATAACAAAAACTAGAACGGAAATTTCGTACCCGAAAGCGTCGCCAACAACCAGAAAAGCAACATCAGAGGTACGAGCCTCGGAGAGTATCTGATCGGCCTTCTCCTCCACCATTTCCCGATCTGCAACTGTAATAGTCTTTCCGTAGAGCTTCTCCTGTTGGAAAATTGAAGCTCAAAAACAGAGAGAAAAACGAAGAGAAACGAAATTTGCGTGGGAGATTAGGGAATGAAGAGGAGTACCAGAGAAGAAATACCGTCGGAAGCAAGACCGAAGGATAAGAGAGAAGTGTAGGCTTCCATGTAAACCTTTTCGCATTTCCTCACACATTCTAAGCCTCTGAGAGTGATGTCCTTTTCGTCTCCCAATCCTAATCCTATAATGAACAACATCCTTCTTCTCTCTCTCTCTCTCTCTCGGCTTAAACCCTAAAATCCTCTCGAAATCTAACCGCTTGCTAAAACCCTAGCCTCCGCACGCGACGGCGCCACTGCTTTTGCCGGAGTCTTCGTATAACGTGTTTGCTCGACACAGTGGCGACGTTTCAGCCGAAGAGCCCTTTTCTTTTTTTTTTTTTTTTTTTTTTTTTTT